>NW_007074574.1:193189-228793 GCF_000164805.1 Carlito syrichta | reverse complement strand
GCAGCCTCGACCTGCTGGGCTCTGGCGATCCTTCCGCCTCAGCCTTCCAGGTAGCTGGAATTACAGGCACGTGCTACCACACCCGGCTCATTTTTTGATTTTGTTGTAGAGATGAGGTCTTGCCAAGTTGCCCAGGCGGGTCTCGAACCCGCGGGCTCAGGCAGTCCACTCACCTCAGCCTCCCAAAGCGCTGGGATTACAGGCTAAGCCACCGAGCCCGGCTTGCTCCTGTTATTTAAATGCTCTCTATTTTTTGGAGTCCAAGTTCAGTGTCACCTCCCTCTTCCATGAAGCTGCCTCAGTTATTCCAACCCATCCCTCCTTGGCCGAAGATTATTTGCATCCAAAGTAACTGCCACATTGTTCAGCATTTCATTATTTCATACTTGATTGTATATCAAAGTTATAAACTCTGAGGAAATGTGAGTTTATTCTATGCTTTATCTATTTTACAGTATCTAGTACAGAGTGGACAGATTGATGCTCAACAAATACTTGATCATTATTTGATTAAAATTAAAGATGTGATTTTTTTCTCCCTCCTCTTTCAAATTATGGCAGATATTAATGGTTTCATGCATTATATAGCTGTGGCAGTGCAGAATCCTTTTATGTGTTTATTATGACCTATTCAAGAAGTTGGTTCTAATTCTAGTTAAAGGAACACTACCAGTAAAGAACCTCATTTCTCAAAGGGGTAACTTCCATGTTGCTCAGCTTGTTAAGTAATCTTTGGCTTCTCTGACCTATAATTTCCTCTTCTCTAAAAATGAGAAGTCATGTCTTTGGCCACTTGTCTCTTACAGTTTCACTGGGAAAGTGTACATGGCCAAAGAAACTGATGTTTCTCAGCCTCTACCTTGGAAAGAGGTGCTGCTGTCACCTACTTTATGATACACTATGCCCAGAAAGGAACTTTGAAGACTTAATAGACATATTATTTAGCAATTTCCATTTTTAATTTTCCTATATGTTATAAACATTTTCTTTACTAAAACAGCTTCCTGGTATGAGCCCTAGGACAGTTTATAATTTTGAATTTTGCTGTTGGTTTATTTTCAGAATAGACAATTCAGATAGACTCCTTTTTTACCTTGTAAAGTTTGACCTAAATAGATGCTAGCCACTCAGTTTTATGTTGACACGTTAAAAAAAAAATGTGTTGAGAAATTAAAGGATATGACAGTTCTTTGCTCGGTGGCAAGGGGTGGGATTTTCATCCTAATATCAGGAAGTCAAAATATGTTCAGCACTTTTCCTATAGATCTGCATTAAATGATGGTGGTGCTTGGATTTGACTAATGGCATTCTTGCATTTTCTTGGGTCAGATAGGATATCAATGTTGTATTATTTTATAGAGAATTGCCCAGATCAAAATCCCCGTCTCAAGAGCTGGGACCCAGGACAAGATTCTACAAAACAAGTTGTTATCAAGGAGGGAGATATGTTCCATCTGACCTCAGATGCCACGGTGAATTCTATAGTCATTCGGGATGGAGGTAGGTAATGGTTTCTGCTTTGGGAACTGCAAGGTTGCTCCTTTTTTTTTGAGTCGGAGTCTTACTCTGTCATCCAGACTGGAGTGTAGTGGCATGCTTATGGCCACTGTGGCCTCGACCTGCTGGGCTCAGGCAATCCTTCCTCCTCAGCCCTCCAAGTAGCTGAAACTACAGGCGCGCTACCATGCCCAGGTTTTTTTTATTTTTTTAATTGTAGAGACGAATTCTCATCAAGTTGCCCAGGCTGGTCTCGAACTTCTGAGCTCAGGCAATCCTCTCGCCTTGGCCTCCCAAAGTCTGGGATTACAGGCTTTGCGACCGGCAAGGTTGCTCTTTTTTTTTTTTTGAGTTGGAGTCTCACTCTGTCGCCCAGACTGGAGTGCAGTGGCCACTCCTGGCCACTGCAACCTTGACCTGCTGGGCTCCGGCGATCCTTCCACCTCAGCCTTCCAAGAAGTTGGAACTACAGGCGCGCACTACCACGCCTGGCTAATTTTTGATTTATTGTAGGGATGAGGTCTCACCAACTTGCCTAGGCGGCTCTTGAACCCGCGGGCTCAGGCAATCCACTCACCTCAGCCTCCCAAAGCGTGGGATTACAGGCTCTGCCACCGAGACTGACTAAGGTTGCTCTTTAATATGGGGCATATTTGATGTTCCTGATGTAGAAAACTATTCTTTAACAGAATAGCCTTTAGGATGTAATGTCACTCTAAGCTTGTAAAAGTTCCTGAGGTAAAACCATAGAATTTAAGGGCTGTAAGGACCTTCAATATCACTTAAATCAAGACCCTTGATTTATAGACAAGGAAATAGTTCAAGAAAGGTGATCTTTCAGAGCTGAATCTTTGTTATAATTGATGAGGGTGATGATAGAGTTAACATGAGTTAACATATATAAAAATAAGATTCAGATTTGAGTTTTTTTGTTGTTTTGTTTTGTTTTGATTCAGAGCTTCACTCTGTCGCCCAGGCTGGAGTGCAGTGGCATGCTCATGGCCACTACAGCCTTGACCTGCTGAACTCAGGTGATCCTTCTGCATCACCCTTCCAAGCAGCTGGAACTGCAGGAGTGTGCCGCCACACCTGGTCTTGCGTTGCCCAGGCTGGTCTCAAACCCCTGGGTTCAGGCAATCTTGCCGCCACCTCCCAAAGTGCTGGGACTACAGGTGTGAGCCACTGTGCCTGGCAAAGATTTGTAGGCTATTAGATATTTTTGTGGAAATTATTGAACCTCTCATTGAAGAGACTGAAATTCATATTCATGGCACTTTTAGTATCTTAAGATATGATCTCTTTATTTTTCCCCTTACTATAATTTGAAAATCAGTTTAATTTTCTAAGCAGACTCAGTAAATTCTTTTTTTCCAACTTAATTGTGGAAGTGTGTTTCACCTTAAGGTGAAATCTGTTTCTTTGTATGTCAGAAAAATGTTTTAGAAGTTGACTTACAGCCGGGCTTGGTGGCTCAGCCTGTAATCCCAGCTCTTTGGGAGGCTGAGGCGAGAGGATTGCCTCAACCTGAGAGTTTGAGACCCACCCAGGCAACCTGGCGAGACCTTGTCTCTACAATAAATCAAAAACTAGCCAGGCGTGGTAGCGCATGCCTGTAGTTCCAGTTACTTGTAAGGCTGAGGCAGAAGGATCACAGGAGCCCAGCAGGTCGAGGCTGCAGTGGCCGGGAGCATGCCACTGCCCTCCAACCTGGGTGACAGAGTGAGACTCCAACTCAAAAAAAAAAAAGAAGAAGTTGACTTACAATGGTGTTGTTCCTTCCAGGGATGCTTGTATTTGGGGACAATAAAGATGGATCCAGAAACATTACTTTGAGGACTCGTTATATCCTGATCCAGGATGGTGGGGCGCTTCATATTGGAGCAGAAAAATGCCGCTATAAATCCAAAGCGACAATTGCCTTGTATGGCAAGTCAGATGAAGGTGACAGTATGCCAACATTTGGCAAAAAGTTTATTGGTGTGGAAGCTGGTGGGACACTGGAATTACACGGGACACGGAAGACATCGTGGACGTTGCTGGCGAGGACTCTGCATTCCTCAGGCTTGCCCTTTGGGGCCTATGTCTTTGAAAAGGACTTTTCCCGGGGCCTTAATGTGAGGCTCATTGACCAAGACACAGCCAAAATTTTGGAAAGTGTGAGGTTTGATACGCATGAATACCACAATGAGAGCAGGCGACTTGAGGAATTTCTGAGGATCCAGGATCCAGGCCGGATTGTTGCTATAGCCGTCGGAGATTCTGCTGCCAAAAGCCTCTTAGAAGGAACGATCCAGATGATCCAGGACCGATTAGGAAGTAAGCTGATCCAAGGACTGGGCTACAGGTAGGCCTACCTTGTTCTTTTCTTCTCAGTGCTGAGAGTTGGTGTGAGAGGAGAGCGCGAGTGGAGAAAGAAACCACAGCACCCCACAGCCTCACTCAGGTGTCAGAATGACCATTGCCATTTGTAGGTCGGGTGCCTTGGAAACACCATGGGGCCGGAGGGATACGGGATACAGATGCTTTTTTCTTGGTTTTCAAAGCCCTTTGTGAACTGTCGTGCTTATGAAATGTTGAGAACAGAAATGTGGTACTGAAAAACAATTAGGCAGTTTAAGGACAATTTGCCTCAGAAGATACTTCCTCCTTTCATTACCCTCTGAAGAGAATATGAAACTTAGGCTAATTGAGGCAACCTCTGAGCTGAAAGGTTGGGGCACAATTTCTTTCTTCTTCTTTTTTTTTTTTCCCCTGAGTAGGAGTCTCTGTCACCCAGGCTGGAGTATGGTGGTGGCATGCTCATGCAGTCTTGAACTGCTGGGCTCAGGTGATCCTTCCACCTCAGCCTGCTAAGTAGCTGGAACCACAGGTGGCTAACTTTTTTGATTTAGTGTAGTGACAAGGTCTCCCCAAGTTGCCCAGGCTGGTCTCGAACGCTTGGACTCAGGCAATCCTCTTGGCTCTGCTTTTCAAAGTGCTAGGGTTACAGGCATGAGCCACTGCACCTGCCGGTTAGGGCAGAATTTCATGCTGAGGTATAGAACCTGTCTTAAAAGCACAGAGGGGAAGAGTTTTCTTTAATTTTTCTGAAATTCTTTGCGTGTTAATTTGAATCTGCTTGTTAGATTCGCACAGGTCTGTGGAGCCCTGGCATATGTGAGGAAGGAAGAAGTGAGAAGGCTAGGAAATTCATCTGGATAATAGAATTCATTTTTCATGCCATATTCTAATTAACCATGATTTCCTAATACAGTTCTGAGTCTGGGGAAAGTAGCTGGCTCAACATTTAATTCAAAAAACAGAAATTTTCATTCTGCTGAGTGTTCTTAGTAAAGTTAGGGAAAACTGACAGTGAAAAAAGTAGTAAGACCTTAAAATCCACTTGCTGAAGTGATCTAGTTACTTTTTTTCCTTTGGTGTAGGTTATTGGAATTGTATATTACCTGAGAAATCTAGAGAAGGTTAGGAAGAGAAAAACCAGTGGGGAAAAACAGTCTGTAATATTTTTAAAATGTCTTTTATTCACCTAAGGGATATTTAGGAGATGCTGAATACTGGGTACCCATCAATGCTTAGATGAAAAGACATTGTCTCAGACCCCTTGTTTAATCCAGTGGCTAAACAGATACCTAAATAGATGAGTCTACAGTGAGACACGCTGCAGTTACAGACTGTGATGGGAGCATAAGAAGAAAGAGTCCCTAAATTGGCCCAGGGAACCAGTGCAGGCTGGTTCCTGCTGAAGGCAAGAGACCTGATGTAAGTTCAGGAGCGTGCTGTGTAAAGCCATGGGGAAGGAAGGGTTTCTAGACAGAGGGAATTCTATGTGCAAAGCCTCAGAGTTTTTTTTCCTGGTTTCTGCTTGTTTGTTTTTCTTTAATGTATATACAAAAAAGTACTAAAAACAAGAATGAAGAGCTTAATGATTTGTCCCAACATGATACCCATGTAGCCACCACCCAGGTCAAAAAATAGGACATTGCTGGCAGCCCAGAAGCTCCCTTCCTATCCCCTGCTACCCCACCAAAGGTGACCACGCTCCTGAATTTGTGGGATCCACTGAAGTTTAGTAGGTTTGCTTGTTTTTGAACTTTCATATAAATGAAAACAGATAATAGATCATATTTTGTTTCTGGCTTTTTGGCACAAAGACATATTATTAAATGTCATTCATGTTGTTGCATGTGTCAGCTCATTTTCATTGCTTTTTTTTTTTTTCCCCCTGAGACAGGGTCTTTAATCTGTGATCCAGATTGGAGTGCAGTGGCATGATCACTGTTCACTGCAGTCTCGATGTATGCTCAAGCGATCCTTCTACCTCATCCTCTCAAGTAGCTGGAACTGCAGGCGTACTCCACTATGCCCAGCTAATTTTTGTATTTTCTGTGGAGACGAGGCCTCATTATGTTGTCCAGGCTGATCTAGAACCTGGGCTCAGGTGATTCTCTTGCCTCAGCCTCCCAAAGTGCTGGGATTACGCGTGAGCTACCATGCCTGGCCTAATGTTTATTTTCTATTGTATGAATATGCCACAATTTATTTTTTATTTTATTTTATTTTTTTGAGTTGGAGTCTCACTCTACCACCCAGGCTGAAGTGCAGGGCATGCTTACAGCCACCCCAGTGTTGACCTGCTGGGCTCTGGGGATCCTTCCACCTCAGTCTTCCAAGTAGCCAAAACTATAGGCACGTGCTACCATGCCCGGCTAGTTTTTTTTTTTTTTTAATTGTATAGACGAGGCCTCACCAAGTTCCCTGGGCTGGTCTCAAACCTGCAGGCTCAGGCAGTCCACTCGCCTCAGCCTCCCAAAGTGCTGGGGTTACAGGCTTGAGCCACTGCACCCAGCCTTTGTCTTTTGGTGTAGATGTACACATATTTCTATAATTTATAGACCTAGGAGTGGAAGCATGGACTTTTGAAAGTTAGAGACCTACTTTGTCTCACTATCCAGTGATGCCAGGGATTACAACACCTATTTCTTCATGTCATTATTGTTTCTAGATTTGCCTGGTCATTAACTGTGAATATTTTGGTTCCTTTTCCTACCGGTTTCTAAATTCCCTTTAAAATCTTGCCGCTGATTTAGTGGAGGAATTAGAGTTGTGATCTTTAGCCAGCGTTCCATTGCTTGACATTATCTCCAATGTACATAAACACATAGGCCTTTGAAGATAATGTTCTAGTGAAACTTTCCTCAAGTGGAGGAGGGAAGTGGGAGTGTTTTGGAGATAATGTCAGTAGAAGAGAACATTGTTTTATAGTTGCTGAGGCAGTTCTGGTAAATAAAGGGAGCCTCTGATATTCTTCTTCTCTTTCCCTCTCAAATAGGAGATAATAAATTGAGACATTCTCTATTTGATTTTTTTCTGCTATAGTAAGGGATATAAATAGAGCTACAAAGCACTGTCTTCCAAAGAGTAACTAATCCACACAGGGATGGCTGTGGAATTTATAAGGGTGTAGACATCCTTTGGTTAGCTTTTATCTGTGAACATTTCAGCCATCTGTCTGGCACAGATTACATTTGTTTTTTTGGGTTTTTTTTCCCCTAGAGTAGAAAGTTGACATTTTTCTTTTAAACCAGGAGTCTTAAGGCAAATTTTCTGGCCTCTTTTAATTGTCCTTTTTTCTTTGATTGCTTTTACCACGAGCTTGAGCGAGTCTCTTGGGTATTTAGCATCAGAAATAATAGCGTTTTGAAGCACATTGCTTTCAACAAATAGATATATAGAACGTAAAATTTAAAATCTGTTGAATAGTGATTCTGCACCTTTAATTTAAGAATGTTAAGAAAGCTCTAACTCATTGGTTTTACAACCTTGCCTGCACACCTGGGGACTTTAAAAAGCCCTGAGGCTTAGGGATTACTTTAGACCAATTAAGTTAGGAAGAGGGTTAGGACTGAAGGTTGATAATTACTACTCTAACCTCTACCCTCTAATTTAGGGATTCTCAAAGTATGGTGCCCTGACTGGCAACATTAGCCACACTTGGGAACCTGTTAGAAATGCAAATTCTCGGGCAGGGCGCCGTGACTCAAGCCTATAATCCCAGCACTTTGGGAGGCCAAGGCGAGAGGATTGCATGAACCCGTGGGTTCGAGACCAGCCTGGGCAACATGGTGCGACCTTGTCCTTACAATAAATCAAAAAGTGAGCCGGGCATGGTGGCGCATGCCTGTTGTTCCAGCTACTTGGAAGGCTGAGGCGGAAGGGTCACCTGAGTTCAGCAGGTTGAGGCTGCGGTGGCCAGGAGCGTGCCACTGTACTCCAGCCTGGGTGACAGGGTGAGACTCTAACTCAAAAAAAAAAAAAAAAAAAAAAAAAAGAAAGAAATGCAAATTCCCTGATCTTACCTAAGACACTCAGGGGGTGGGGCCCAGCAATCTCATTTAACATCCCTATGATTCTAATGCTTAACTAAAGTTTGAGAACCACAGTTCAAATCCAGTGGGTCTCAAATCTAGCTGAGATTTTCTTTTCAAGTTTTAAACTGAGAGTTTTATAAAGAAAAATTTATGACCCTTTTTTTGGTTCCTTTTTCTTTAATTTCTTCTGCCACAAGCTTGAGCAAGTCTCTTGGATATTTAGTATCAGCAATTATAGCCATCTGGGAACTTTAAACATATACCAATGTTAGGCCCAGCCGTTAGCCTTAGGACTGCTTTGGTCTGGGATGGGGTCTGAGTATTGATATATTTCTTAAGCTCTCTGTGTGATTATATTATGCAGTTAGATTTTTGAGACCATCCTAACAGGATAGTTTAAAAGAAAGCAGATTATAATTTTATTTTTTTAATTTTTAAATTTTACTTATTTTTTGAGTCGAGTTCTCACTGTCACCCAGGCTGGAGTGCAGTGGCACGATCATGGCTCACTGTAGCCTCAACCCTCCTCGGCTTCCACCTTAGCCTCCTGAATGAATGGGACTACAGGCACGTGTCATCATACCTGGTTAATTTCATTTTTTATGTAGAGACGAGGTCTCCCTATGTTACCCAGGCTGGTCTCGAACTCCTGGACTCAAGCAGTGCTCTCACTTGGGTCTGCCAAAGAGCTGGGATTACAAGAGTGAGCCACTGCACCAGGAAATAATTATTTTAAAATAAATAAAGTAAGAGTTTGTGGCCAGAATGAAATGTGAGTGGGATGGTTGTGTATTGAGGAAATCAGTGATTAATTGAAGTCATAGTCATTGGTGTTTCACCTGTTACAGAGCTGGAGCAATAAGTATTTAAAAGCCAGGTGCCCACTACTGCAAATGAGTGAGAACACGTGATACTTGGTTATTTGTTTCTGTGATAGATCACTCAATATTATAGCCTCTAAGTCCATCCAAATTGCTGCGAAGCTCATAATTTTGTCCTTATTTATGGCTGCGTAATAGTCCATCGTGTATATATACCACATTTTTTTAATCCAGTCCTCTTTTGATGGGCAGCACAGTTGGTTCCATGTTTTTGCTGTTGTGAATAATGCTGCAATAAACGTGTGTGGGAAACTGCCAGGGAAAGGTGGGGGTGGGATTGGCAGTAGTAGGAAACTGCCAGGGGAGGGGGATGCACACCTCATCAACAAGAGTACCTAACCAGGCTCGGTGGCTCAGCCTGTAATCCCACGCCTTTGGGAGGCTGAGGTGAGTGGATTGCCTGAGCCCGCGGGTTCAAGACCCGCCTGGGCAGCGAGAGCTCATCTCTACAATAAATAAAAAATCAGCCGGGCGTGGTAGCACATGCCTGTAATTCCGGCTACTTGGAAGGCTGAGGCGGAAGGATCGCCGGAGCTCAGCAGGTCAAGGCTGCAGTGGCCGGGAGCAGCCACTGCACTCTAGTCTGGGCGACAGAGTGAGACTCCAACTCAAAAAAAAAACAAAACAAGAGTACCTGCATAATGAACATTTGTATACCTAACCCTGAATTGCACCCCACATCTTTGAAATAAAAAGTTAAAAATAAAATAAGATAAAATAAAAAGCCAGGTGCATTTTCTTTTATGATGTTAGTTACTTCAGTCAAGGTTTGGAATTGAAATACAAGAATTAAATAGCACCCTGTTAAAACATCTGTGTCAGGGATATTTGGGTCAATACCATGACAAATAATCAAATACACCTTCTCCTTTTCCTTCTAGGCAAGCCTGGGCTTTAGTTGGCGTCATTGATGGTGGAAGCACATCTTGCAATGAATCTGTGAGAAACTATGAAAATCACAGTAGTGGTGGGAAGGCTCTTGCCCAAAGAAAATTTTATACTGTGGATGGTCAGAAGTTCTCTGTGACAGCTTACAGTGAATGGATTGAAGGTAGGCAAGTACAGTTGATATTCCTATAAGACGTTGGTAAGTATTGTGACAGATTTTTTGCAAAGTAGTATTGTATTCAAATAACAGTCTCTCTGGTTAGATTTCTCAACTAGTTGAAGTTGAAATTTATAATCTCCTAACCTTTTAGATGGTGCTTAATCTTGTAAGAACCAAATGCCTCTGAGGGTGTCCAAACTAGAGCAGATCATTTTTCAGTCTAGAAAGCAACCTTCTGGGTTGGTAGTGTGGTGGTGGTGTATTTTAGGGATGAGGAAGCTGGAATCAAGCTCCAGCTTTCTGTTTCCAAGGTCACTGCTGTTTCTTTGCCTCTGCCAAAAAGCATAGGTGGGTGAGAAGCATTTCTTTTTTTTTTTCTTTGAGTTGGAGTCTCACTCTGTCACTCAAGCTGGAGTGCAGTGGCATGCTGCTTATGGCCACTGCAGCCTCGACCTGCTGGGCTCAGGCTATCCTTCTGCCTCAGCCCTCCCAGTAGCTGGAACTACAGGGGTGTGCCACCAGGCCTGGCTAGTTTTTTGATTTATTGTAGAGATAAGGTCTCACCAAGTTGCCCAGGCTGGTCTCGAACCTTTGGGCTCAGGAATCCTCTCGCTTCTGCCTCCCAAAGTATTGGGATTACAGGCATGAGCCACTACACCCAGCCTTAGAGTTATTATTATTATTATTAATTATTTTTGAGTTGGAGTGCAGTGGCATGCTCATAGCCACCGCGGCCTCGACCTGCTGGGCTCCAGCGATTCTTCCGCCTCAGCCTTCCAAGTAGCTGGAACTACAGGCGTGCGCTACCACACCCGGCTAATTTTTTGATTTACTGTAGAGATGAGGTCTCGCCAAGTTGACCAGGCGGGTCTCGAACCCACAGGCTCAGGCAATCCACTCACCTCGGCCTCCTAAAGCATGGGATTACAGGCTGAGCCACTGAGCCCAGCCCGTGGATGTTATAGAAGCAGGAAATGCTTCTACACTGGGTTGCATGTAAAAGAAGCTAAGCTATGGAGGAATTGGACCAGCTTTTTAGTTCTTGTGTGCTTAATAGGGAACCACCTTTGCATTTCAAAGGGGATATTAGGAGAGATCAGTAGTAGTTACTAGAGTGTATAATTGATATCATCCCAGGAAAAGAGCTGAGTTGTACAGGGGCACCATCATGTGACCTCAGGTAACATTGCAGATCATACTGGTCATATGCATCCATTCAGCAGACATCCATGAAGCTGGTACAACAAACAAGACAGAATAGAGAATATGTACCTTGATATACTCTGGTGTCTTCACTGATTCAGTTTCCAAGGAGGTGAGCAATCTTCCAAATGGGAGGGTGTGAACAGCACCAGGGAGGATACCGTGAGAATACTGGAAAGAGGTTTCTTCTAGCAAGGATGTTTGGGAAGTCTTTAAAGATTCACCTGAACTTTATAAAAAGGTGGATAGTATCCTGGCTGGTGAAGAAGAGTGGAAGGATATTCTAGGTAAAGAAGAATGCATGAGCAAAGTCACAGAAATGAAGGGTTTTCTGAAACAAATTTTTATGCTTAATATTAAGATTGTCTATGTCTTAATGTCCTATCTCTTGTTCTGTGCTTAGATCAAATTGAATCCAAAATGAAACTGAATACTGGTATTTATTACAGATCTAGTCTGTGATTGGCAACTTCTACCCAAGTATATGTTCTTGTCACATATTAAGATGGTGTGGGGTCAGTACTACAACTTTCATGCTGAGTTGAAACATAACAAGAGATTTGGGAATTGAGAGCCATCTTCAAAATTATAAAAGAGTAGTTTGCTGGACGCAGTTGCTCATGCCTGTAATCCCAGCATTTTGGGAGGCTGAGGTGGGAGGATCGCTTGAGCCCAGGAGTTCAAAATTAGCCTAAGCAACATAGTGAGACCTCGTCTTCCCCCAAAATAAAAAAATTAACTGGGCATGGTGGTGCGCATGCATATCGTCCCAGCTACTTGAGAGGCTGAGGCAAAAGGATTACCTGAGCCTAGAGGTCGAGGCTGCGGTGAGCTATGATTATGCTACTGAACTCCAGCCTGAGTGACAAAGTGAGACCCTGACTCAAAAAAAAATAAAAAGCTTAGTCTAACAAAGTGACACCTGATATCCCTTCATGGCTAGTGGTGCATGGGATACTCTCCTCTTGAGGACAGGAGTCAATTTATATTTTTATCATTTATATCTGCAGAGTGACTGGCACGTGGCTGAATTGTGGTTATCTTAACTTTTATTTGTGAATCATTGAAAGGGTTGATTTTAGAAGGAAGAAATGACAGTTAAAACATCACTTTCTTTCTCTCTCTCTTTTTTCTTTTTTTTTTTTTTTTTTGGTTTAGGCGTTTCTCTTTCAGGTTTCCGGGTAGAGGTTGTGGACGGAGTCAAACTTCACCTGCTGGATGATGTTAGTAGCTGGAAACCTGGAGACCAGATTGTGGTCGCAAGCACAGACTATTCTATGTACCAAGCAGAGGAATTCACTCTTCTTCCCTGTCCCGAATGCAGCCGTTTTCAGGTCAAAGTCAAAGGTACCAGACTGTTGAGAGTACTTCTTGGGAAACACATTCTTTTCTTGGAATTTGATTCCTGGAATCTTTTTTCCTTCCAATCATTACCTCCACTACCACCACCACCATCAACCTCCTCATCATCAGTATTGAAGATTGTAGCAGTGGAGTGCACTGAGTACTCGATTCCAGAGAATGTTAGATAAAAGTTGTTATAGATCAACATTTGCTATTATTGATACATAGCAGAAAAGTTAGTATTTCTGTGCTTTAGTTTCTTTGTTAAAAAAAATGTGGACTAGATGAAGTGGTTTTGCAAGGTCCTTTCCAGTTTCTTCCTTCTTTATTTATTTATTTTTGAGTGGGAGTCTCACTCTGTCACGCAGGCTGGAGTGCAGTGGCACACTCACGGCTACCCCAGCGTCGACCTGCTGGGCTCCAGTGATCCTTCTGGCTCAGCCTTCCAAGTAGCCAGAAATACAGGTGCGCGCTACCACGCCTGGCTAATATTTTTATTTTTTATTTTTATAGTAGAGACGAGGGCTCACCAAGTTGCCCGGACTCGTCTCAAGCCCATGGGCTCAGGCAGTCCACTCACCTCAGCCTCCCAAAGTGCTGAGATTACAGGCTGAGCCACCAAGCCTGTCTCAGTTTCTTCCTTATTGATTGTCAGACAATAGTAAACCCAGCTATTAACTAGATCCATTTATTTTTATTTATTTGTTTGTTTGTTTTTGAGTCAGGGCCTCACTCTGTCGCCCAGGCTGAAGTGCAGTGGCACAATTGTAGCTTTGACCTTCTGGCCTCAGGTGGTCCTTCCTCCTCAGCCTCCCAAGTAGTTGGGACTATAGGTGCCTGCCACTGTGCCTGGCTAATTTTTAAATTTTTTTTTGTAGAGACAAAGTCTGGCTGTGTTGCCTAAGCTGGTTTTGAAGTCTTGGACCCAAGCAATCCTTCTACCTTGGCCTCCCAAAGTGCTAGGATGACAGGCATGAGCCACTGCACCTGGCTTACATCAATTTATTAGTAGAAGTAATTTTTTTTTTTTTTTTTTTAGTGGGAGTCTCACTCTGTCTCCCAGAGTGGAGTGCAGTGGCCGCTCCCGGCCACCGCAGCCTCGACCTGCTGGGCTCCGGCGATCCTTCCGCCTTAGCCTTCCAAGTAGCCGGAATTACAGGCGCGCGCTACCACGTCCGGCTAATTTTTTTATTTTATTGTAGAGATGAGGTCTCTACAATAAAATAAATGAGCCACCGAGCCCGGCTAGTAGAAGTAATTTTTAATTTTAAAAACATCTCATGGAGACTGCCTGTTTGAAGCCCCCCCCCAAAAAAACTCACTAATCTTTAAAATGGAACAAAACAGGTATTTTTATAAATACCTATTCATAAAACTACTTCCTACTGTAATCTTGAATAGTATACTTTTTGAAGGAGAGCAAATGCAAAAAAGAGATTCTTACTGTAGTGGTGTATAGAAGGAATGCTAGGCACTTATTCTGGTTCTAGGCAAAGCTTCTTTGTACATTGCTTCATTTATGGTATTCTTGCATGTTTCACCCACTGTATTGCTTTCTTTTCCTCTTTATTAAAAATTATACATTTATGGTATAAAACAAAAGAATTGGCCAGGCTCCGTGGCTCAGCTTGTAATCCCACGCCTTTGGGAGGCCGAGGTGAGTGGATTGCCTGAGCCTGCGGGTTCAAGACCCACCCGGACAACTTGGTGAGACTTCATCTCTACAATAAATCAAAAAAATTAGCTGGGCGTGGTAGCACACACCTGTAGTTCCAGCTACTTGGAAGGCTGAGGCGGGAGGATCACCGGAGCCCAGCAAGTCAAGGCTGCGGTGGCCGGGAGCGGCCACTGCACTGGAAGTGGCCACTGCACTTTAGTCTGGGCAACAGAGTGAGACTTAAACTCAAAAAATTAAAAAACTTAAAAAATTTAAAAAATAAAACAAAAGAATTTTCAGTAACTGTTTGATAAGTGCTTATTCTGTTTTCAGTAATTTAGAGTAATAGTAATTTCGAGCTTTGATGTTTAAGGAAAAATTTTCTGCTTTGATTTAAAAAAAAAAGGTCCTTGTGCTTCATTCAGTGTTGTACATTTCCTTGATAATTCCAAGCACAGCCGGGCTTGGTGGCTCAGCCTGTAATCCCACGCTTTGGGAGGCTGAGGTGAGTGGTTTGCTTGAGCCCGCGGATTCAAGACCCGCCTGGGCAACTTGGCGAGACCTCATCTCTACAATAAATCAAAAATTAGCTGGGCATGGTAGCGCATGCCTGTAGTTCCAGCTACTTGGAAGGCTGAGGAGGAAGGATCACCAGAGCCCAACAGGTCGAGGCTGCGGTGGCCGGGAGCGGCCACTGCACTCCAGTCTGGGTGACAGAGTGAGACTCTAACTCAAAAACAAACAAACAAAAAACCAAAGCACAAGCAAAACAAGAACAAGAAATACAAAAAACCCAAACTGCGATACCATCTGGCATTAATTCTTTTTGGAAATTCCCATTCTTGTTAACAAGTCTACATGATGAATCTTCATGAAATCACCCCTCATGATTTATGTGTATTTTTCCTTCCTGAGTTTATATAATAAGAGCATCAGCTTATTATTAAAATTCTTTACACTTCCAGTAAAAGTGGAAATTTAAAAGAATGCATAATAGTAGTAAAATAAGGAGAAATAGGAAGGAAAAGAAGGCAATTTCTGTATTTTTGTTTTTTTAGTCGGTGTTCCACTCTTCATCCAGACTGGAGTAAAGTGGCATGATTATGGCTCACCACAGCCTTGAACTTTTGGGATTAAGTGTTCTTCATGCCTCAGCCTCCCAAGTTGCTGATACAGATGCATACCACCATTCCCGGCGAATTTTTAAATTTTTTTATTGAGATGGTTCTTGCTATCTTGTCCAGGCAGATCTTGAACTCCTGGGTGCAAGCAGTCTTCCCACTTCAGCTTCCCAAAGTGCTGGAATTATAGATGTGAACCACCATGCCCAGTCAGTATTGTTAATATCCAAATGCAGACTACTTTAGCTTTCAAGTAGAAGCATTAACAGTTGACATCCTGATATCATCATCTACAAAATCATTTGTTTTATGGACTCAGCATACATTTGGTTTTTCATATGCCCTCGGGGCATAGACCAAGAGCATATAGACAGGAACTAGAGGGAAAGATGGTGAATCATTAGGCAAATTCCAGATTATGAGTGCTGTTTAAGGGAGTGTTGAGCTATTTCAGGGAGGAGCGAGCTCTTTGTCAATGCATGGGTTCAAGAATTGACAGGACAGTTAGTGAAAGTTCAGGCATTAGATGGCCTTGAAAAATCCCTGCATCATGGGATTCTGTGATTCTGGGGTATTCGAGAATGGGAGCAGAAGATAAATTGTCAGTAATGCCTTGGAGTTACAGAATGAAGAGAAATGTCTTTTCGAAGTAAGTAATATTCTTTTTTCCCTTGCCCACATCAACCAGAAACCCCTCAGTTCCTACACATGGGTGAGATCATAGATGGTATAGACATGAGAGCTGAGGTTGGAATTCTCACCCGGAATGTTGTTATCCAAGGAGAAGTGGAAGACTCATGCTACGCAGAAAATTTGTGCCAATTTTTTGATTATGACACCTTTGGAGGACACATTATGGTATGATGATTTCCTTAAAATCCTGGTTGCTAACTACATGTTTAAAGACACTTTCACGTTTTGGAATGACATATATATAGATCTTAAAAAGAAATTTTGTTTTATTTCTCTCTTAAATGACAATGAGGAGGTTTTAGATAATTAAAAGGGAAAGTTTTGCCTTCATTTGGTTGATCTGGACCTGTAGTTAAACTATTTAAGAATTGTTTAAGGAAGAGTTAAATCAGTATATTGGGAAGGACCTATTACACAGAGACAAACAATGAAGGATCTTAGTGTCTGAGTATGCAGTTTCTGAAATAATCAATTGGTTCTTTTAAAAACATGATATTACTAAAGGGTAAGCAGTAAATACTAAATGTATTTCTGGAAATGTACTTCTGTGTGCAGATTTTTGTCCTGTAAAAATATCGAGCACTGACTATATGGTGAGCTGTATTCCATATACTAATCTAGACTTCTGGGCTACATTTTGGCTATGTAAAACCACTTTCTATGTACTGTGGTTGTTAGTAAGAAATTTCTGTTACACTGATTTCTGAAATGTTGATCAGTGTTATTCTCTTGTTTTTAGTATCATGATAAAAAATCCAGGGTTTAAAAATATTGAGAGTGCTCAAACTTTGGATCACAAGGGAATTTTTCAAAAGAACTTAATAGTATGTGTTAATTAAAACATTGGGGAGGATTTAGAAATAAATATCAAACTATAGTGGAGGTTATAGAAATGAAAGAATAAGATGGGACTGGGAAATGAGCAAAATATTTGAACGAATCAAAACACTTATGCAGAGATCGTGCTTGCAACTTTCCTGATTACATTGGCCTTTATTCTTAGTCGGAGGCTATTTTTATGACTCTATAAAGCATTTGTTTATGTAAAGAAGCATTTGCTAAATTATTAACTGGAAATCTGAGAAAATAGTATGCAAAAGACAATAAATGTTTTAATATGGATTTTCCTTCAGATGTTTTCTATTAAAACAATATTTTTTTGCTACTCTCGTTCTAAAAAGTATCAAGTTGATTTTGGTTCCTTGTTTTGCAGATCAAGAAAAATTTTACCTCCGTCCATCTTTCTTATGTGGAATTGAGACGCATGGGTCAGCAGCAGCTGGGGCGCTATCCTGTTCATTTTCACCTGTGTGGCGATGTGGATTATAAAGGAGGGTACAGACATACAACATTTGTGGATGGCCTGTCTATTCATCATAGCTTCTCAAGGTGCATCACTGTGCATGGGACAAACGGCTTGCTTGTAAGTAGCCTTACGTTATGTTGATGCATATTATGGAAGCGGCTAACTTCTTAATTTTCATGATGTCTCAGTTATATGGAATTAAACTGTTTAGCCACATGCCTTTCTCTGTCCTCTTCTGACAGAGTTTTGCTGTTTTTCAGTCTGAAAGAAGCCTACTTTTTAACCACCCAAATTATCCTCTTTTACATTAAATTTAACTTTATATTGTATTTATTTATTTATTTATTTTTGAGTTGGAGTCTCACTCTGTCACCCAGACTGGAGTACAGTGGCCATTCCCGGCCACTGCAGCCTCGACCTGTTGGGCTCTGGTGATCCTTCCGCCTCAGCCTTCCAAGAAGCTGGAACTACAGACGTGTGCTACCACGCCCGGCTAATTTTTTGATTTATTGTAGAGATGAGGTCTCGCCAAGTTGTCCAGGCGGATCTTGAACCCATGGGCTCAGGCAGTCCACTCACCTCAGCCTCCCAAAGCACAGGATTACATACAGGCTGAGCCACCGAGCCTGGCTGTATTTGTTTATTTTAAAGGAAATTCACTTTATTTTATTCTATTTTATTTTTTCCCCTGTGAAATCCAAGCAAATTATTCTGTCTAGAGATAAATAAAACCTGAAATTTGACTTTGCTGGTTCTGCTAAGATTAAAACTTCTTTTTAGGCCGGGCGTGGTGGCTCAAGCTTGTAATCCCAGCTCTTTCGCAGGTCGAGGCCAGAGGATTACCTGAGCCCACGGATTCGAAACCAGCCTGGGCAACATGGTGAGACCTTGTCTCTACAATAAATCAAAATATTAGCCAGGCGTGGTAACGTGCGCCTGTAGTTTTGGCTACTTGGAAGGCCGAGGCGAAAGGATTGCAGGAGCCCAGCAGTTCGATGCTGGGATGGCCATGAGTGTGCCACTGCATTCCAACCTGGGCGACTGAATGAGACTCCAACTCAGAAAACAAAAAACAAACTTCTTTTTGCATTTATACTGAACACATTACACTGGAGAGCACTTGTGTCTTAAATCACAATCAATGTTGTTATCAATAACATTGTACACTTGTATTTCTGCAGATAAAAGACACCATTGGATTTGACACACTTGGTCATTGTTTCTTTTTGGAAGATGGTATTGAACAGAGAAATACTTTGTTCCACAATCTGGGACTCCTCACCAAACCAGGCACTCTCCTCCCTACTGATAGGAACAACTCCATGTGTACCACCATGCGGGAAAAAGTGTTTGGAAATTACGTCCCTGTGCCTTCCACTGACTGTATGTGAGTAACTGGCAGAGAGAAAATCTCGTGTGTGATGGTCAAGGCCTCTAACTTTTGGGGAAGACTTTTTTGTGGGAAGTTTTTAATGGGTAGGATTTTTCATGAAGAATGTTTAAATTACCTTCAAAAATGCCTTGCAGGGCTGTTTCAACTTTCTGGATTGCTCATCCCAACAATAATCTGATTGATAATGCAGCTGCAGGCTCACAGGTAAATAATATTAAAGTGTTTTCAGATTTTTTGTATTATTTTGTATTTATAAACACTTGGGATTTTATGGATGTGATGTCCTGTGTGCCAGGGTAACCAAAGCATGGCATTGTTTTCTGCTCCAACTTGTTTAGTTGAGAGCAGGAAATGTTTGAGATGGTTCTTCTGTCTCTTCTAAATCCTTTGTGCCAGTTAGTGTCTATGCGTGTAATAAGACAGATGCTGAAGGGAGGAAAAGAGGTGAGCTAATCTCTAGGGTTATGTCATCTCTAGAGTGTATTTTTGGTGTGTCATATAGTCTTTCTGGCTTCTCACATTTAAATTGTATATGGGGCCGGGCTCGGTGGCATAGCCTGTAATCCCAGCACTTTGAGAAGCCTAAGTGAGAGGATTGCCTAAACCCAGGGATTAGAGACCAGCCTGGGCAATTTGGCCAGACCTTGTCTCTACAATAAATTTTTAAAAATTAGCCAGGGCCGGGCTTGGTGACTCAGCCTGTAATCCCAGCATGTTGGGAGGCCGAGGCGAGTGGATTGCCTGAGCCTGTGCGTTCGAGACCAGCCCAGGCAACTTGGCAAGACCTTGTTTCTACAGTAAATAAAACATCAGCTGGGCATGGTAACATGCACCTGTAGTTCTGGCTACTTGGAAGGCTGAGGCAGAAGGATCGCCAGATACCAGCAGGCCGACACTGGGGTGGATGTGAGTGTACCACTGTACTCCAGCCTGGGCAATAGAGTGAGACTCCAACTAAAAATAAATAAATAAAAAATAAATCATATATGGCTGAGTAAATGATCATTTTGATTTCTAGTGTTGATGAACAAAGAAACCTTAGCTTTGTTTTATGGAAATGGATGATTCTGTGTTATACTGCAACAGTTGATATTCTGGGTAAGAGGCACATCCTCTTGTTAAATGCAAGGATTTATATGCATGTGGAAATTTCATCTCCTTGCTAAAGCAGCTAAACTCAGCTATGTGTCATGATTATTTAAGAAACATACACCGACCAAGCACGATGACTCATGCCTGTAATACCAGCACTTTGGGAGGTGGAGGTGGGAGGATTGCGTGAGTCCAGGGATTTGCTACAATGGCTGTGAGCGTACCACTGCATTCCCAGCCTGGGTGACAGAATGAGACTCCAACTCAAAAAATAAAAATAAAATAAGACACATACACACACACGAGAATACTTTTTTTTTTTTTTGAGTCGGTGTCTCTCAGTTGACAAGGCCAGAGTGCAATGCATGATCATGGCTTACCACAGCCTTGACTTCCTAGGCTCAAATGATCCTTCTGCCTCAACCTCCCAAGGAGCTGGTACTGCAGGCATGCGCCATCATGCCCAGGTACTTAAAAAATTTTTTTTTTGTAAAGACAGACTTTTGCTATGTTGCCCAGGCTGGTCTCCTGGGCTCAAGCAATCCTTCTACCTTGGCCTCCCAAAGTGTGGTGTACAGGCGTGAGCCACTGCGCCCAGCTGAGAATAATTTTTAAGTGAATAAGTGAATTCTTTTTGGATAGTAGAAATGTCCTCTGGAAAAGCTAAAAATATTTACATATATAATTGAGAATGATTTAACATGACTAATTTATCTAAATGAATCTTTTAAGGCATTATGCTATTGACTTGTAACTGCTGAAAACTACATTATATGAACTTTGCAGCAGTACCTAAGTATTCCTGTTTGTACATCATGGCTGTTTAACATTTTTAATTTTTTAAAATTAATTTTTCTCTTTTAAAATTTTTAAAAAATTTTTAAATATATGGGGTGCAATTCAGGGTTATGTATACAAGTAGTAATCATAAACTTTTTTTAAAGGAAAGAAATACCTAATATTGTTTTCTAGAATGAAGTAAAAGATTAAGAGAGTATTTTTTTTGCATTAAGAAGAATACAGGCATCACTAGGTGATGGTTGAACACACATCTGTGTTTTTCCTTAAAAGTAAAACATAATCTGAAGATTCCTTTCAGATGAAGATTCTTTTTTTTTTTTTTGAGTTGGAGTCTCATTCTATTGCCCAGACTGGAGTGCAGTGGCACGCTCCCAGCCATCGCAGCCTCGACCTGCTGGGCTCTGGCGATCCTTCCACTTCAGCCTTCCAAGTAGCTGGAACTACAGGCGCGCACTACCACACCCGGCTAGTTTTTGATTTATTGTAGAGACGAGGTCTCGCCAAGTTGCCCGGGCGGGTCTCAAACCCACAGGCTCAGGCAATCCACTCGCCTCGACATCCCAAAGTGCTGGGATTACAGGCTGATCCACCGAGCCTGGCCTCAGATAAAGATTCTTATTTGACAGGGCAGAGACATGGACTTTTGGTCATTTCACATTTTCGTCCATTTAATTTCCATTAAATATTTGTTGAGCCTATATGGGGCTGAGAGTTTCTTTTCTTTTCTTTTCTTTTTTTTGAGTATGAGTCTCACTCTGTTTCCCTGACTGGAGTGCAGTGGCACACTCATGGCCACCACAGCCTCAACCTGCTGGGCTCAGGTGTTACTTCTGCCCCAGCCTTCCAAGTAGCTGAAACTACAGGTCCACGTCACCATGCCCAGCTAATGTTTTGATGTATTATAGAGACAAGATCTCACCAAGTTGCCCAGGCTGGTCTCGAACCCCTGGACTCAGGCAATCCTCTCACCTCAGCCTCCCAAAGTGCTGGGATTACAGGCATGAGCCACTGCTTCTGGCTGGGGCTGAGAGTTTCTAACTGAAAAGTAAGTTTTTGAGTAAAATGACCAAGAAGTTGATGTACAGTCATACTTGGTATCATCTTCTGATCTATGTGGCTTTAAAAGTCAAAAGCCAGAGTACAAAGACTTTTTTCAGTTCTTTTCAGAAGTCTGAGGTTGAAGGTTAAAGCAAATTGCAAGGAATCCATGAAAAATGTAACCTGACGCTATGGCTCATGTGAGAAAAGAACACATTTCATGTATGTTCTTCATTTTTATTCTGTGAGCTATTTCTTTCTTTTCTCTCTAGAAAAACTTTTCCAGCAAAGCCAATTTTGGCAGAGTTTTTTCTCCCAAAGTAAATCAAACCATTTTTCATTGTACCTTTCCACTGCCTTTTACAAAGCTCCTTTTACCTGTGTTGACACCACAGTGTTTAACGGGAAACAGCTGCTACCCTCTTATGTGCCGCCTCTCCCTCCATCCCCAAACTCCATGTAGCCTGGGAGAGCCCGCTCTGCCCTCAACTTACAGGTCTCACGATCCGGTTTTCTTGCTGAGCCTCCAAGTCCTCTTCCATTGAGTTGTCTGTTTGTGCCCAAAAGAGTTGAGGTGGCAAACATTTTTCAGAGTAGATTGTTTTATTAAGACTCATTTGTCAACTTTTATCATGGAAAATGTTATATACGGCATTTCTTCGGTGTTTAGGTATATATGGTTTCCACAATTCATCCCTCCTCTATGCTTCCAATAGATTTTATTTGTTACAACTAATATAGTACTTATTACCTATGGTATATTTTAGTTATTTCCATATTGCTTGAGAATATATATATAGAATATATAAGTATATATATATATAGTATATATAAAGTATATAAATAATATATACCTATGGTATATTTTAGTTATTTCCATATTGACTGTGAATTGCTTGAGAAGAGTCTTACTGTATACCTGGCACATAGTGGGCACTAAATAAATGTGTGCTGAATTTGAATTAATACTGTCCTTTTATACTGTGTGTTTAATACTGTGTGTTAACAACCTATTTAATCAAAGTTCCATGTTGTGAAGTTGTCCTTCACATTGGGCTGGCTTTTAATTAATTTGTAAAATAAAAAGTTTTCATGGAAATTAAGAACATTTATTTTCATTTTCATATCTCACTTTGAGTGTCAAAAGATTCTTCTACTTGTGTTATGGTCAGTAATACTGAAGTTAAATAGACAAGGTCCAGACTGAGACAGCATCCTGATTCATACATGTGGTGGTTTTTTTCTCTTTGGCAAAAATTTGCCTTGGGACAGGAAAGGCATTGGAGTTTGAAAGAAGTCAGTGAGCTCTGCATGCTGGCAGACAGTTGTTTAATAGGCATGACTCATCTATTGATCAAGTTTGGAGGTAAACAGAAAAAAACCATATTGCTTAACGGCTGTGCTGTCTTGGTCACATGGAAGGCTTATTTGGTTCTAATTCTGCATAACTTTTTAAAGTAGATAATGTGGGAAAGTTATTTTGAAAATACATTTTGGTTTCACTGAATTATTTCCATTTTTTTTTCCAATCCTGCAACCAAAATTAAATCTGCTTTTCAAAAAAACATGATGTAACTGTTTTGAGGATGTTAGATGTATGTCCAACTTTTAATAGTCAATTCTGAACCTGAAACAAAAATTTGTGTTAAAAAGATTAAACTTGCTTATGAAGCAGTTAGTTTATAAGAGTGCTTCATAGAGTGACTTTATAAAGTAGGACTTTTAATGATCTTTCCCTCTTATTTATAGGATGCTGGAATATGGTATTTATTCCACAAAGAACCTACTGGGGAATCCAGTGGACTGCAGCTATTAGAGAAACCAGAACTAACTCCATTGGGCATATTTTATAACAACAGGGTCCATTCAAATTTCAAGGTAGGTTCCTAACTTTTAACAATTGGTACATATAATGTACAGAGTAAAGGATGAACTACAGTGGTTATATTTTAGTCCATTTTGTGCTACTATAAGTAAATACCACAGGCTGGGTAATTTATGATGAACAGAAATTCATGTGCATGTGTGCATTGTCCATACTTGTGTATATCAATGGAATGCAATATATATATTCTGAACATGGAAGAGTTAAGAGTTGCTTTTTTTAAATCACAAGTTACTTTCTCTGGTGACATGGTCTACCCAAAATGGACATTTTCCAGCTGTGATTTGCTATGGTTTGACTACGTTTGCTATGGTTTGGCCCCCAGTTCTGGAGGCTGGGCAGCCCCAGATCAAATGACCAGCATCTGGCAAGGGCCTTCTTGCTGTGTCATCCAATGGAGGAAGGGCAAAGAGTGGGCAAGAGAGGACAAGACATTGAACTTACAGCTTCAAGCCCTTTTATAGGGGCATTAATTCATTCATGAAGATGGAGCCCTCATGACTTAAGCACTTCTCATTAGGCCCCACCTCCCAACCCTTTTGCATTGGGGATTAAGCTTCAAACACAGACTTTTTGGGGGGACGTTGTCAAACCATAGCAAATCACAGCTGGAAAATGTCCATTTTGGGTAGAACATGTCACCAGAGAAAGTAATTTGTGATTTAAAAAAAGCAACTCTCTAGCCGGGCGTGGTAGCGCGCGCCTGTAGTTCCAGCTACTTGGAAGGCTGAGGCAGAAGGATCGCCAGAGCCCAGCAGGTCGAGGCTGCGGTGGCCGATAGCGGCCACTGCACTCCAATCTGGGCGACCAAGTGAGACTCCAACTCAAAAAAAAAAAAAGCAACTCTTAACTCTTCCATGTTCAGAATGTATATATTGCATTCCACTGGTACACACAAGTATGGATAATGCACACATGCACATGTAATCTGAAAAATTACTTAATGGACTGGATCCATGTGTCCTCTTCCTCATTCCTTCCCTCCCTCCTCCTCATCCTTTTTCCAATCTTTAATGTCATTACATGTGTATAGGAATGTATATTAGAAATATTTGACCTAATTTAAAAAGATCAAGTGACCTCAAGGCCATTTAGGAACTCTAGTTTCCATGATATTTGGAACCCCCCCATGATAAATATATTTGGTTCATTTTGTACTTACAAGGCATTTTAATATCTTTATTTTATATGCATGATGTCAAGATCCTTTGCTCTGGTGTGACCCACACCAAAGCTCATAAATAATTTCCATTTATGATACTCAGAGGATCCTTTAAAAACTTAAGTGCGCTATTATTTGAAGAGCTTAGAATCATTTGATGAGGAGTTGGAAAATTTTATACTATATAAAACTTTTGTGAGCTAAATAGTTGATTAAGGCAATAATGATTGAAAATGGTACTTTGGGCCGGGCTTGCTGGCTCCGCCTGTAATCTCAGCACTTTGGGAGACTGAGGCGAGTGGATTGCCTGAGCCCGTGGGTTCAAGACCAGCCGGGCAACTTGGTGAGACCTCGTCTCTACAATAAATAAAAAATTAGCTGGGCATGGTAGTGCCTGCCTGTAAGTCTGGCTACTTGGACGGCTGAGGCGGAGGGATCACCGGAGCCCAGCAGGTCGAGGCTGCAGTGGCCAGGAGCATACCACTGCACTTGAGTCTGGGCGACAGAGTGAGACTCCAACTCAAAAGAAAAGAAAATGGCACTTTGAAGTAGAAATCTTTAAATTTTCTTTTTTTAAAATAATTATATAAATTTTTTATTTTAAAATTGTGGAGTACAGTTAAGGGTTAGGTATACAAACATTCATTGTGCAGGTACCCTTGTTGAAGAGGTATGTCCCCAACTCCCCAGACAGATATAGACTACCGTTAATCCCACCTCCCTGCCCCTCCCTGCCCCCCCCAGTAGTTTCCCGCCACTGTCAATTCTTTTCTTATAGTATTTCAGTAGTTGTTCAAGGTCCACTTATGAGTGAGAACATGTGATACTCAGATCTTTGTTTCTGTGAAAGATCATTCAGTATTATAAACTCTAATTCCATCCAGTATTATAAACTCTAATTCCATCTAATTCCATCCACTCTAATTTGCTGCGAAATTCATGATTTTTTTTTTTATGGCCGCGTAATATTCCATTGTGTATATGTACCACATCTTTTAAATCCATTCCTCTTTTGATGAACAGCACAGTTGGTTCCATGATCTTGCTATTGTGAACAATGCTGCGATAAACATATGTGTGCAGGTATCTTTTTCATAGAGTGATTTGAGTTCTTCTGGGTATATTCCCAGTAGAGGGATTGCAGGGTCATATGGAAGATCAATTATTAGAACTTTTAGGAATCGCCACACTGATTTCCACAGAGGCTGTATTAATTTACACTCCCACCAACAGTGTAGAAGTGTTCCTTTTCGCCACATCCTCTCCAGCATCTGTTTTTTTCTGAGTTATTGATGATGGCCATTCTGACTGGAGTTAGGTGGTATCTCAGTGTAGTTTTAATTTGCATCTCCTTGATGACTAATGAGGCTGAACGTTTTTTCATGTATCTGTTGACGGCTCGTATGTCTTCTTTTGAGAAGTATCTATTCATATCTTTTGCCCACTTTGTAATGGGGTTGTTTGTGTGGTTTTTTTTTTTTGCGTCACATTTGAGTTCCTTGTAGATCCTTGATGTTAGGCCTTTGTCAGACATGGAGTTGGCAAATACTTTCTTCCAGTCTGTGGGCTGTCTCCCTGTTCTCTTGATGGTTTCTTTGGCTTTGCAGAAGCTTGTCAGTTTAATGAGGTCCCACTTGTCTATCTTATCTCTTACGGCCTGTGCATTTCAGATTTGTAAGTGGCATAAAAAACACCTTGTTCTAAATAATTTTTAATGTCAATATCATGATGACATGTAGTAATCGACTCTATTAATTTTGAGAATATTAAATCTAAACAATATGAATGGATGATTAGATTTCAATTTGTTAAATTTGGGCATGTCTATCCAGGATAATATTTTATAGCCAAAGGAAATTGAATTCTTGGGGTACTCAAAAAGAAACCTACCATTTTAGAATCTCGTATAAATAAACACACACCCCAGTCCTTTGGCTTTAATGGCTAATGTCTCCCCAATCTATATCTAGTTCAGGTTAGTCATACTTATTCTCATTGAATGTCTCATGGACACATAAATAAAACACGTTCAAAACTAAAATCCTTAGTGTTAGGCCCAGACCTATTCCTGTATGTCTGTTTCTGTAAATAAAAACACTAGTCACCGAGTTGTCTAAACCAAAATATATGAGCTTTTATTGCTCTCTTTCCCTCATTTCCAGGCATTTTATCAATCACTAAATGATATCAATTCTACCTAGTAAAGAATACCAACACTATTTTCCTCTGTTACTACTGCCACAAGTCTAGGTCATCTTTATTTTTCTTCTGGATTACTGAAATAATTTTCTACTTTACTTTTATTAAATTTTGTCTTTGCCCTTTTCAATCCATTTTCCACTTTGTAGTTACAGTGTATTTTCTTTTTCTTAAAATGCAATGGGTTACGATGCCTTTATTAAAGTCCCATTGACCTAACTTCTATAGCATATCAATGCCACATGATCTGACATTTGCTCCCCATCAGCTTTCTTTCTTACCTTTCCGCCTGTCATACATCTTGTTAGTCCATCAAGCATTTTTTTTCTTGGATGTTCCATGCATTTTATATAAACAATTTCTTTGAGTGCTTTTCTCTGGCTCCTTAACTGCTTCTGCCCACCCCTTCCCTGTGTCCCCAACCCACTCTTTTGCGTGGTTGATTCCTCTCCATCTTTCTGATTTCAACTTTAGGAGGTCACTTTTTTTTTTTTTTTTTTTGAGTCAGGGTACCTGTCAGGGTACCTGTCCCTCAGGCTGGAGTGCATTGGCACAATCACAGCTCACCACAGCCTCAACCTCCTGGGCTCAGACAATCCTTCTGCCTCAGCCTCTCAAGTAGTTGAGACTATAGGCACATGTAACCATGCCTGGCTAATTTTTTTTTATTTTTATTTTTAATTAATTATTTATTTTGAGTTGGAGTCTCACTCTGTCGCCCAGACTGGAGTGCAATGGCACGCTCCCGGCTACCGCAGCCTCGACTTGCTGGGCTCCGGCGATCCTTCCGCCTCAGCCTTCCAAGTAACTGGAACTACAGGTTCGTGCTACCATGCCCAGCTAGTTTTTGATTTATTGTACAGAAGAGTTCTTGCCAAGTTACCCGTGCGGGTCAGGAACCCGTGGCCTCAGACAATCCTCCCAAAGTGCTGGGATTACAGGCTGAGCCACCGAGCCTGGCCTAATTTTTTTTATTTTTATTTTTGTAGAGACGAGGTCTTGCTATGTTTCTTAGGCTGGTCTTGAACTCCTAGGCTCAAGTGATCCTCCCGCATTCACATCCCAAAGTGCTGGGATTATAGGTGTGAACCACCATTCCCAGTCCAGAGGTCACTTCTCTCAGGAGACATTCCCTGAATTCTCTCACTCCCATCCATGAGAAAGGCCTCATGTAGGTGCCTTTCTTTTCTGCTCAAGCTTATCATCTGCTACTTTATCGTATGCTTATCATATTGTAATTGTCTATTTAATTGCATGTCTTCCTGCTAGTTTTTGTGTCAGTAACAGCAAGGATCATAATCTTTCTTGTTAATTAATATATAATTATTTTTATTTTATTTTATCTTTTTTTTTTGGAGTCTCACTCCTGTTGCCCAGGCTGGAGTGCAATGGCATGCTCACGGCCATCTCAGCCTTGACCTGCTGGGCTCAGGTGATCCTTCTGCCTCAGCCTTCCAAGTGGCTGGAACTACAGATGCGTGCCACCACGCCTGACTAGTTTTTGTGATTTACTGTAGAGATGAGATCTCACCATGTTGTCCAGACTGGTCTCGAATCCCAGGGCTCAGGCAATCCTCTTGCCTCAGCCTCCCCAAGTGCTGGAATTACAGACTGAGCCACTGCACCCAGCACCAATGTATAACTCTTGATGCTTACCACTGGGTAGGCACTAAATAAATATTTGTTGAATGACCCCATAAAGTTATTTAAAATATTCAGGAAAGTAGTTGTATTTCACCACACCTTTGGTATTTATCCCCCGCCCCCTTTTTTGGTAGAAGTGGTTAGCTAAAACTTATTTTCATGAACCTTTATATATGTAGATGTAACTTGGGATTCATATTTATTCTAGTCCATTATTATATTTTCAGGCTGGCTTATTTATTGACAAAGGTGTCAAGACAACCAACTCTAGTGCTGCTGACCCAAGAGAATACCTCTGTTTGGATAACAGTGCAAGGTACAACTGATTCTTTAAAATCATACTCAAGTCATATCTTGCTGAAGCAAAGCTTTCCAACTGAAACACACTGTGTTCCTTTCTCTAATGACACATACATTTAAAAATTTTTTTGTAGAGACGGGGTCTCGCTTTGTTGCCCAGGCTGTTCTTGAGCTCCTAACTTCAAGCAAGTCTCTTAAAGTAGTGCTGGGATTACAGCATGAGCTGATAGCACATTTTAAATTAAGTTTTAAGAGTTTATGGAAGGGTTTTTGGAAAATCGTTGATCGTGGTTTTTCAGATTTTGTGACTAGGCTTTTATTTTATTGACGTGCCAAAGATGTTGATGCTTTTCTCCTTTTTTACAGCTAGAAATTGATGTCAGAGAGAATTGCAGAGAGAGAAAGAAAAAGAAGAGATATGTTGAAAAAGAGTCTTGATTTGGCAGAGTGTAATTCACTGAAAAATAAGTTAAACTAAGATGTTTAGTCTAATCCCTGAAAACCAAACTATATAGAATTTATTCTTAGTGGTCAAATGGAACATTGTTTGGAATCTGTTTCAAGGGGAACGATCCCAAATTTGATGATCAGGCTGGTTCTGGTTCAGTCATTTTAACCTCACATTTACATCACAGCCAGGCTCTTTATAGCCACAAAATGTGGTTAGGATATGGACTGGCATTTCAGCAAATTCCCTTATGTGCTAAATGTGAGCCAAAATAAATAAAATATCTCAAATGAAGATAAAATTTTCTGGACAAGATGGCAACTTAAAGTCATACTCAGTAGATGTCATGAACATACTATCTTTCCCTACTTCAAATTGATTGACTAGTTTACAGAGTTGATAGGATGCTAGATTTAATAGACTTTGTTGATAGACACTTAAGAACACTAGGCCCTATTGTTCATAGGGAAACTGCATGTAGACTGGTGAGTCTGACTTAAGGGTGAAGCAAAATCCTTGCACAAAATTAGTAAGACATGAGGTCAAGAAAAAACTAGAGGAAGTATGGTTGGCAAAATTACTCATCAGGATTCCTTAAAAGTCAAGTTGAGCCTAAAAAAATTTTTTTTTTTTCAGTCAGAGTCTCACTGTCATCCAGGCTGGCGTGCAATAGCACTCTGCTCATGGCCACCACAGCCTCCACCTGCTGGGCTCAGGCGATCCTTCTGCCTCAGCCTTCCAGGTAGCTGGAACCACAGGCATGCGCCACCATGCCCGGCTACTTTTTTGATATGTTGTAGTGATGAGTTCTCACCATCTTGCTCGTGCTGGTCTCAAACTCCCGAGCTCAGGCTTTGCCTCCACCACCCAAAGTGCTGGGATTATAGGCTAGAGCCACTGCACCCAGCCAGATCCTGAGTATATATATATATATATATATATTTATAATTTTTTTTTTAGATTAGAGAATATAGTTTATTTAGAAAGTGAATTAGAGAGAAAGAGGAGATTCACTTCCCCAAGATAGGGGAGCAGGGCCAAAGCCAGGAAGCATGGTGACAGGCATAGCTCAGGGAGCACATGGCCACACCAGAGTCCAGCAAGGCAATGGCAGCAATGTTCTGGCCCCTGAGATATTTTGATGCAGTGGTCAGATAGCATTTGAGAAGCCTAGAAACTGGGCATTATTTAAATACAGCAGAAGGTACTGATACCTAGTAGCCAATCAACTTATGAAATGGAAAAATAAGGCAGATAAACTTAAGAAAAAGGAGTATATAGATGACAACAAATTACGAACCAGGAAGAAAATATTAGTTAGCAAGATAAATCTATGTTAGAAGGTCACTGCTGTTCTTTTGGTTTTAAAGTTTATAATAACTGGTGGAACAAGTTATGTGTACTTTGCTTAGTGTTGCCAGAAAAATCCTCAAGCAGAAACAATTGGCTCTCCTCCCTGCCTTAAAAAGTTATTTATAGGGCCAGGCTCTGTGGCTCAGCCTGTAATCCCAGCACTTTGAGAGGCTGAGGCGAGTGGGTTGCCTGAGCCTGTGGGTTCGAGACCAGCCCAGGTAACTTGGTGAGACCTCATCTCTACCAAAAAAAAAAAAGTTATTTATATATGTATGTTTATGTGTGTAAGTATAATATGTGTTTATATTTGTACATGTGTGTGTTTGTGTGTGTGTATGAATGAAGGAGTAAATATACTTAGGAATCCATTGATATTTTAAATAGATTTAACAGAAAAGCAATTTACCCCAAATGATTTAATGATTTAAGAAGTTCTTTACCAAATGTGTATATGTGATGTTATGAAAATGGTAATCTTTCCACTGTTCTCCATTATTAATTTCTCTTACCAGTTTATAAATACATATTGATAAGGAATTGAGTTCCAAGTGAAAGTTGAAAAGAACTTATTATAGAAGAGGAGTAATAAGACATTGACAGCTTATACATATTCCTAATTTTGTATAAATTAGTATATAGAATATGGTCACATGTATTCATGCAATCCAGACATGAGTAATAAAGCTAACATAAATGAGTAATAAACCCATTCATCAATTAAACACCAGCCTCAGGGGATCCAGAAGATATTTAGTCTTTTCATCAAAGAGGAAGTTGACTCAGCAGTTAATCAGATAAGACTTCCCTTGTGTCTTCAAGATGTGAAATTACAAGAATCCAAAGATGGGAAATTTTAACTCAAGAGAGGTCTTGATTCACCATTTGAAAATTTTCATCTAAAAGAGTGAACATTTCAACTAGTACATTTGAAGTGGAGTACAGTTAAGGGAGGGATGGGAAGTATGCTGAAAACTCACTGATGATGATAGAATACTGGAAAAATTAACTGTGTTTTCTATAAATCAAGTGAAAGAGAAGATGAAAATAAAGGGTATTAAAGCAAGTGGTCCATGATTGACTTACGTGGATGGAAGTTCAGAAAAGATGAGATGGTTTACAGCAGAAAATCAGATGTTGTTCTGTATTACTCTCTCTTTCTTTCTTTTCTTTTCTTTTCTTTTTTTTTTTTCAGTTGGAGTTTCACTTTGTTGCCCGGGCTGGAGTGTAGGGGCACAATTACAGATCACCATAGCCTCAACTTCTGGGCTCAGGCCATCCTTCTGCCCACAGTCTCTTGAATAGCTAGGACTATAGGCACACGCCACCACATCTGGCTAATTTTTAAATTTTTTTTGAAGAGACAAGGTCTAGCCATGTTGCCTGAGCTTATCTTGAACTCCTGGGTTTAAGCAGTCCTTCCACTTCAGATCTCCAAAGTGGTGGGATTACAGGTGTGAGCCGTCATACCTGGTCATTTTTTTTTTTTTTTAAATAGGGGGCCTTATACGGTTATTTATTTGAGTTGTTACACTGGACAGTTTTTGACACCATTTTTTTTTTTACCTTTTCATTGGGATTCTTGTAAGTGTTTTAGAGGAAAGAGAAAGAACAGGTCAAAGTCTTTATAATAAAAAAGTCAGTTAAATGCAGTCTGTTTTAAATTTAGGTATTTTCAAGATATTTTAGTGCCTATATCTAAACCATTTAAGTAGCACATAACTCAAATTGTACATAGTTCACATACATATATGTTGAGATACATGATTAATTTATTGAATGTTATATTAATGATATATAGCTTATAATAATTTGTTAAGGCATATCAGATTTCCTGGTGTGATTTTTTTTTTTTAAGAATTGATTTTTGTGCTTATAATAATCTGCAGTATTCATTCTATAAGTTGATTTAAAAGAAGTAACTAAGAAAGTGTAAAGGTAGTTCTCTGGAGACTTGTATGTAAATTAAGTAATTTTTTTCCATGAATATTTAAAATATAAATACATTGTGTCAGGATTTTTGTTTGTTTTGGTCAAATTTAAATCCTTCTTCTTGACACTTAAACTTATAATTGTTATTAGCTAACTTTTATGGCCTTTATATTACTTTTTTAAAGTTCTTTTTTTTAATCCCCAGATTTCGACCTCATCAGGATGCAGACCCTGAAAAACCACGTGTTGCTGCTGTAATTGACAGGGTTATTGCTTTTAAAAATAATGATAATGGAGCTTGGGTCAGAGGGGGAGACATTATCGTTCAGAATTCAGCGTGAGTATTCTTTACCAAAGTTATTGTATGATGACACTGATGTGTTTATTTTTTTTTTTTTTTAATTTAAAATTTTTTCTTTTTTTTTTTTTTTTTTTGAGTTGGAGTCTCACTCTGTCGCCCAGACTGGAGTGCAGTGGCCGCTCCCGGCCACCGCAGCCTCGGCCTGCTGGGCTCCGGCGATCCTTCCGCCTCAGCCTTCTGAGTAGCTGGAATTACAGGCATGCGCCACCATGCCCAGCTGATTTTTTGATTTATTGTAGAGATGAGGTCTCGCTGCCCAGGCGGGTCTCGAACCCGCGGGCTCAGGCAATTCACTCACCTCAGCCTCCCAAAGGCGCGGGATTACAGGCTGAGCCACCGAGCCTGGCGATGTGTTTATTTTTAAGGATTTTTTTTTTAAGCCAGTAAAATGAAAATACAGTGGTGGTTCCTGGAATTATATTATTATTAATAGACAAGACAAGTTCTGAGGAAGTATGCTAGATTAACAGACTGCAAATGTTTGAAATTGTCTCATTCTGGTGCTTTTATTGGAACTGAACTTGTCTGGTGACATGAGAGGTTTTTGATGAGATTGAACAGAAACTGGGAATTTAACTTTATATAACAAGCATGGTCTATGTCAGAAGAGCTAAATAAAGATATTGAAACTATGTGGATTTTTTTTCCTTCCTCTTGGAAACTCTGAAGTTTTTTTGATGGTTTTCCATTGCCATTGAAAATAAAAGCTGTATAATTCCACCTTAATAAGTCTGTTGACTTATGTCTTAGCATGACTTGAAGCAGTAAGCGTCTTACTTTTTACAAATTCTGTTTGTATAATTTTGGGAGAGGTCTGATGCATGTTGAGCTAAGATTTAGGGTTAAACATTCTAGAAAAAAGTTTTTTTCTGACACTGACATCAATTTCTTGATCTTTGACCATCATGTCTAACTTTTATCATCCAGAAAATTGATACTGTATTCAATCTTTAGAAGTGGTGTGGGTATCATGTCAAGAATTTTGAAAGTAATACCACAATCTAATTGTTTTTTTAAAAAGTTATAAAAATAATAACTAAAGTTCACACTTATATGGTGCTTACTTTGTACCAAACACTAGGCATTAATTAGGTATGTTTATTCTGTCAAGAATCCTATGGGGAAGGTTACATAATTATTTTAACCTTTAGATGGGAAAACTGAGGGAAACAGGTTGAGTACCTTTCTCAGAGTCACACAGCTTAATAATTGGCACAGCCAGGATTTTGTTCTGGGTACCCTCACTGCATATTCTTTATTCTTAGATATTATAAAGTGAAACTTTTGTATGGTCTTGGAGAGCATAAACATTGAAACCTCCTGGACTTAATCATAATTACATATTGAAAGAACTACCTCTTCTTACATGATGTGGTAAATAAAATGTTCCCTCATTCTCTCTTTTTCTTACAGATTTGCTGATAATGGAATAGGACTGACCTTTGCCAGGTTTGTAATTGCTGAAAAAATACTTATTTGACTTATTTTAAAGCAGTAAGGTAAAAATAGCCTCTGATATCTTTTTTTTTGTTTCCTTCTTTTTTGGGGATAACACATAGGAACATTCTATTATTTGTTAGCATTTTTAAAAAATTAGCACTCTCTTCCTGATACCACTAGAGGGCCAAAAAATTTTTTTCTTGATTAATTTAATTTATCCCAAAGTCACAGATTAATATAGCTGGAACTGCACAGAAGAGTAGGCCCGTCATAATTTTTGCTTAGATGAAAACATTTGAGATTTAGGCTAATGTTCTTAAAAAAACAGGGGAACAAAGAAGAAAGGAGTAAAAGCAGGGAGAAGATTAAAACTCAGTGTTTTCTTTCTCTGAAGCAGCTCTAATTTAGTGATGATCTTTGAGAACTAAACTTTTTGTGTTACATATTTCTCTCCAGGTAATAGTCATCCCTAGTTGTCATGTTAAGCGTGCTTGTCATTTATTTGTTTTATTAAGATCAAGTTTGCTCTTACCATTTGCAGTATTGTTGCTTGAGACTAGAACAGTCAGCTGATGTTGCTAAATTAAAAGTTCGTCTACAGCCGGGCTCGGTGGCTCAGCCTGTAATCCCGCGCCTTTGGGAGGCTGAGGTGAGTGGATTGCCTGAACTTGCGGGTTCGAGACCCACCTGGGCAACTTGGTGAGACCTCATCTCTACAATAAATCAAAAAATCAGCTGAGCGTGGTGGTGCATGCCTGTAATTCCGGCTACTCGGAAGGCTGAGGCGGAAGGATCGCCGGAGCCCAGCTGGTCGAGGCTGCGGTGGCCGGGAGCGGCCACTGCACTCCAGTCTGGGCAACAGAGTGAGACTCCAACTCAAAAAAAAAAAAAAAAACGTTCGTCTACATATAACTTGCAAACCATCTATTAATTTATAAGAGGTAATTTATGTTGTAGCTTGCCTTCATTTGAGAGTAAATTTAAATTTTGTGGAATTATGGCTAATGATTGTTCTCATTTTAACAGTGATGGAAGCTTTCCAAGTGATGTAGGTTCCAGCCAGGTGGTATCCGAATCTCTCTTTGTTGGGGAAAGCAGGAATTACGGCTTTCAGGGTGGTCAGAACAAGTATGTAGGCACTGGAGGAATAGACCAGAAGCCTCGGACATTACCTAGGAACAGGTAAGCATTGCTTTAGTGGTAGATACGTTTAAACAATAAAGGGAAATCTAACTCTCGGGGAAGTTTCTATAATAATCCTGGACGGATTGATTCTTACTGAGATTCTTCTTTTTTTTTTTGAGTTGGAGTCTCACTTGGTCGCCCAGACTGGAGTGCAGTGGCCGCTCCCGGCCACCGCAGCCTCGACCTGCTGGGCTCCGGCGATCCTTCCGCCTCAGCCTTCCAAGTAGCTGGAACTACAGGCGCGCACTACCATGCC
>NW_007074574.1:191242-193109 GCF_000164805.1 Carlito syrichta | reverse complement strand
TCGCTGCCCAGGCAGGTCTCGAACCCACGGGCTCAGGCAATCCACTCACCTCAGCCTCCCAAAGGCACGGGATTACAGGCTGAGCCACCGAGCCCGGCTCCTTACTGAGATTCTTTTCCTATTTTATGATTAATATCACTATTGCTACTATTATAATTTTGTGTGTATTATCCTTCTGGAATTTTGGAACTTTAGTCATAAACATTTCATAGATTTCATTATTAATTTTATAGCAAAGATTTCTATTTTGTTTCTCATTCCTTATATAAGACCTTATATAAAATGGTGATTTTTTTTTTCCTTGAGCCATAGAAAGTTGCCAAACCATAAACTATGACATTAGGTCAGCCTTTCCTCAATTTATGTTGTTGGTTTTCAGAAATAGCCACTGTAAAAAGGAAATTACCTACTGAAAAGAGTCCTAGGAAATGAGAGTTGATTGATGCCAAAGCTGACTCAAAAGCTAACCAGAGCTGTATAATTAATGATGTTTTAGATATTGAAGGGGACGGGGTAGGCTCTTGGCATGTTTTCTGTCATCATAATCACAGAGTCATTAAAATTGTACTTAGCACTTCTTCAAAGGTTTTTGGAAACTATTAACTAATTAATCCATATCTCAGTTCTGAGGCGCAGTTCGGACTTGTCCTCATTTCACTTGTGAGAAATCCAGGTAGAGAAAAACTAGTGTTCGAAAGGCCTCTCACCTTCGAGTTTATGTCATAATTCTCCAAGATTCAACTCCCTTGGGGGAATGCTGTCTCTGGACTCTTGGGCTAGGACAAGGCAGGGGAGAGGGGCAAACAGACTGCTAGCTTTTGGGTGGGGCAAGGAAGGGAGGGTTGAAGGAAGAGCTTTACTAGTTTCTGGCAGAAGGTTACCCATGCTTGGCTTCTCTTCCCCTGTGCCTTTCATTATGGAACACTGGTTGTTGTTATGTGCTATATAAGCCTGCAGAATCCACTGGGAAAATAACTTTATGGATTTTTTAATAGCCGACATGTATTAAATGTTTAGGATGTACCAGGCACTGTCCTAAATACTTTATATTCACTTAATCCTCACAAAAACCAATGAGGTAGATACTGTCAACAACCTGTTTTACAAATGGATATCTTACTAAAGGTGCGGAGGTGGGATTCAAACCCAGTTGGGTTGGCTTCACTGCTGTATTCTTCACAATTAGACTGTAGCTTCCTCTCCTAATGGGCAGACTTTTTTTAAAAGATGAATTGGCTAGGGTATGGGCTACAGTGATGGTGACCAAGTCAACTCTGTTCTTTAAATTTTATATTGAGCTCCAGTTTTTATAAAATGCTTATTGATTCTTTGCAAAGAAGGATTTTCCAGAGCCAAAATGTTCTTGTTGATTAATGGATTCAGGCTTTATTTGACTGTTTCTTTAAAACCTACTTGAGAGGGAAAGCCATCTTGAGTTATATATGTAGAAATACATCATGATGCATAGATTTTCTTCCCCTTATTTGATGCTGAAGGAAGAAAGGCAGGGAGTTGGGAAGGGTGGGCGAGAGGAAGGAAAGGCGAGAAGGATGACAGGAAAGGAGGGATGGAGAGACAGAAAAGAGAAAAGAAAGGGAAAAGAAGGGGAGGGGGAAGAAAAGAAGGGAAGGAGAGAGAAGAGGAGAGAGAAGGGAAAAGAGAATGAAAAGAAGGGAATGGGAAGAGGGAAGATAGAAAAGAAAGGAGAGAGGAAGGAAGGGAAAAGGAAGAGAAGCGGGAAAGGAAGACCAATTTTTTTTTTTAAATAAAATAGTGACCAGGCTCGGTGACTCAGCCTGTAATCCCGCACTTTGGGAGGCTAAGGTGAGTGGATTGCCTGAGCCCGCGGGTTCGAGACCCGCCTGGG
>NW_007074574.1:187271-191109 GCF_000164805.1 Carlito syrichta | reverse complement strand
CTGCACTCCAGTCTGGGAGACAGAGTGAGACTCCAACTCAAAAAAAAAAAAAAATAGTGTATTACCCAGAACATCCTGAGATGCATAGATTTTTAAAATCCATTTTAAAAATACTTATTGCTTCTTTGCAAAGGAGGATTTCTAGAACCAAAACTTTCTTGTTGCTGTTTGGTTTTCTTCCTAGTGTATGTGCTTTTGTTGTGAAACGCTGCCAAGTTGTAATCTGATTAGTCACTATAGAAATTTCCCTCAATGCCATTAAAGAATTTAATAGGAGAGAAACCTCTAAAGAATTAAGAATACCATAGGTTTTGTACATTAGTTATCATTAATGATTTATGATTACTAGGCTAAGAAGTTTGTGTTTGAACAAAAAGGAGGAAAAGGAATAAAGTGAAATTCTCCATCTAGCTAACCGTTTTTACTAAAGGTGGGATTCAAACCCAGTTGGGTTGGCTTCACTGCTGTGTTCTTCACAATTAGGCTGTAGTTTCCTTTCCTAATGTGCAGACATGGTAAGCACGGAGGGCTTATGCTTTTGTGCTTTTAAGTATATCATTTCACCTTTTTACTATCATTTAGTGGCTTGGAAGGAGATTTTCTCTGGTTAAGCACAACTTTGTCTTTTATTCTCATGGCTAGAGGTGTTGGAACTAAAACTAAATGATTACCAAAGAGTTACCAAGCAAACCATCTTAGCTGAGTTGATTCAAGGAAGATGAAATTACCTCTTCAGGGAGACCTCTGTTCTATTTAAAAGAGTATCTCTTCCCCACCCGGTCTATTATATTATGATGTCATATTGTCTCCATGCCCTTATAATCAGGAATCATCTTTCATTTTTCTGTTTGCCTTTCCCACTACAGTGTATGTTTCATTTAGTTGGGGATCTTGTCTTGGTTACCATTGTATCCTAGCATTTTGCTTAATGCATACAGGATGTTGTGTTTTTTGTTTTTTTGAGTCAGAGTCTCACTCTGTCACCCAGGCTGGAGTGCAGTGGCACGCTCATGGCCACCCCAGCGTCGATCTGCAGGGCTCAGATGATCCTTCTGGCTCAGCCTTCCAAGTAGCTGGAACTATAGGCATGAGCTACCATGCCTGGCTAATTTTTTGATTTATTGTAGAGATGGGTCTCTCCAAGTTGCCCAGCCTGTTCTCGAACCTGTGGGCTCAGGCAGTCCCCTCACCTCTACTTCTCAAAGTGCTGGGATTACAGGCTTGAGCCACCACGCCTGGCCCTTAAAACAAGTATGTAAGTAAAGTGCTGTTATGGGGGCTGGCCCTTGAGCATTAAACAAAATCTTGTGTTTCCACAGAACATTCCCTATTAGAGGCTTTCAGATTTATGATGGGCCCATTCATCTCACCAGGAGCACTTTCAAAAAGTACGTGCCAACTCCAGACAGGTATAGCAGTGCAATTGGCTTCCTCATGAAGAATTCCTGGCAGATAACACCTAGGAATAACATCTCCCTTGTGAAGTTTGGTCCACATGTGAGTATGTTCTTGTAGTTCCTACATAGTGACTGGTGAGAGGAGGAGGGATAGCACGTTCCAAAGGACATAAACACAAATAGAGGATTTGCACCGGGTCTTCATTACTGGGAGGAGAAACCAATACAGAAGCAACTCCTAATTTCATGCACTCTGTCCCACTGAGTTCAAGGTGAAAACAGAAGTCCTATGTGACCTGTGATATTTTTGACATTCAGGTCGTATTGTGAAAGGGAACATGACTTCAAGTGATGACACAGGAGTTGTAGAGTTTCACAGGAACAAGTGGATGTACAATTTTGGGAAATCCAGTCTAAGAATCTGGTAGAGTAGCTCATCTCTGCTAAGAGATTTGGGTCCTGCCTGGTATTCTATTTGTCTAGAAGGCTGCTGCTCTGGAGAATTTGAGGATAAAAGGTTGGGAGCAAAGAGGAATATAGGGGTAGTGTGATACAAATTGAATTATTTCTGATATAAACCGTTGGGAGGTTTTTATGAAGATTGCAGAGAAGACCGTGAAATTACTGTTTACAGTACAGTGACTCACAAAAATAGTTTTCTTGGCAGTTTCACCAGTATCCCTTTTATCCATAATAAACAGGACAATCTGATTACATGCTTTCATCACATTTCCACTTCCTTGATGGCAATAGCACAAGAGAGATTAGTCTCAGATTATCTGGCTCCCTGTTTCCACAGGCTTCCACACCTAGAAAAGAGCTCATAGATCCCTCTCAGTCAAGTCCACACAAACTTTATGGTTGCCCAGTTCAAAATAGAACTTGAGATAGATTTACTGAAATCTACATCTGATTTTCTGGAACAGATAGAGGCACAGGTGCAAATTGGGATGTCAGCTTGGTTGCCGGCTTCTCTTTCAGATTATGTGACGCCAGAGGAAAGGTAGAACTAGACTAGTGGATGGCTCCCATGTAAATCAACCAGGCAGGTCTTTGATCATCTGTCCAGTGCAGAGGCTGGCTGTTCACTTACTGCCCACATGGACCTCCTTTTAGTCCTCCATGGATAGAGCTTCATGACCACTGACATGGACATACTGCAAAACAGTTTGTGGCCAGGCGCAGTGGTTGATGCCTGTAATCCCAGCACTTTGGGATACTGAGGCAAGAGGATTGCCTGAGACCAGTTTAGGCAACATAGCGAGACTTCGTCTCTACCAAAACAAAATAGCCAGGCATGGTGGTGTGCACCTGTAGTCCCAGCTACTCAGGAGACTGAGATAGAAGGATCTTCTGAGCCCAGGAGGTCGAGGCCGCAGTGAGCCATGATGGTGCCACTACACTCCAGCCTGGGTGACACAGTGAGACTCCAACTCAAAAAAGAAAAAACAGTTTGTCAGATGTTGCATTTGCTGTCCTAAAATTAGAACAGCATAAAAGAATCCATGCTGTTTAGTCTAGCAGTTCATTCAGCTTGGATTTTTCTATGGTGGTGATGCTCTGGAAACTTTATTTTTTTTTTTAGTTGGAGTCTCACTCTGTCGCCCAGCCTGGAGTGCAGTGGATTCTCCCAGCCACCACAGCCTCAAACTGCTGGGCTCCCGTGGTCCTTTCACCTCGGCCTTCCAAGTAGCTGGCACTCGCTACTGTGCCCGGCTAATTTTTTAAAATTTATTGTAGAGACGAGTTCTTGCCAAGTTGCCTGAGTGGGTCTTGAACCTGCAGGCTCAGGCAATCCATTCGCCTCAGCCTTCCATAGTGCTGAGATTACACAGACTGAGCCACTGAACCTGGCCGCTCTGGGAACTTTATAAAGGGGGCCCTTTGTAAAATTTGCTCTGCCTAAAAGCATGGAGAATGTGCTCTAAACTTTTCTCAGGTTTAACCATAGGAGGCGCATAGAAAAAGAGAAGCGTATAACTAAGATCTTGCATCTACTTGTCTCAAATATCACTGTTTGCCCTGAGTTGTTTATCATTTTAATGTTCTGTTGATTTAAAAACATCCCAGGGTGTTAAGTAGACAAAAGCATTTTAGATATGTATCTGTGTGGCTTGAACAGTGTTAGTAATTTACTGCTAATAAGAAGCAGCTAAAGACTGTAAAACATGTCACCTGCAACCTGCTTTGCAGTCCTGCATTATATGTTTGATAAAGACTTTAAATTAACTCTACCAGACATGAAAATTATTGAGCCAGACTCAATCTGTGTTGAGGAGAAAGACAGTAACTTACGCTTTTCAGCAGATTCTAGCAAATTCAACAGTAAGCCAGCCATACTAAACCAACACGTAAATTGTGTCTCAGTTTTGGCCTGTATGTACTTTGTGTGTGTGTGTATGTGTGTGTGTGTGTGTGTGTGTGTGTGTGTGTGTGTGTGT
>NW_007074574.1:172096-187152 GCF_000164805.1 Carlito syrichta | reverse complement strand
TTTTTGAGTTGGAGTCTCACTCTGTCGCCCAGACTGGAGTGCAGTGGCCGCTCCCGGCCACCACAGCCTCGACCTGCTGGGCTCCGGCAATCCTTCCACCTCAGCCTTCTGAGTAGCCGGGCGCTACCACGCCCGGCTAATTTTTTGATTTATTGTAGAGATGAGGTCTCGCCAAGTTGCCCATGCGGGTCTCGAACCTGCGGGCTCAGGCGGTCCACTCACCTCAGCCTCCCAAAGGCGCGGGATTACAGGCTGAGCCACCGAGCCCGGCTTGAAGATAGTCTTATAATAGATTTTTATTTAATTGACGTATAATTTGCATACAGGGAAATGCACAGACTTTATGTGTACAGTTTATAATTTTTAACAAATGTATATAATTGCATAGTTCCCCTGCCCACAACTCTTCTGGTCTTCATTACCACAGTTTAGTTTTGTCTGGAAACAAGTAATAGTTTTTAAGGTAGGGAATAGAAGAATAAAAATAAAGATAAAGTTTAACATTTGATAGTTGAGCTTCTTAAAACTTTGACATTTTCTTTTCTCCTAAGTATGTCATTAATTGAGTAGAAAACTCTGGAAACTCTGGTTGACCATGTGCCATAATTGACAACTATGAGGTATAACTCAGAACTGTCTTAACCTTAAAGCAGCCATAATGGACATGCAGTCGGATTGTTGCAGGGGATTCTAAGATGGCAGAAGCCTTCATTTTGTGATGTCCTTGTTTTTTACTGTGATTAGGTCTCTCTGAATGTATTCTTTGGAAAACCTGGTCCCTGGTTTGAAGATTGTGAACTGGATGGTGATAAGAACTCCATATTCCACGATGTTGATGGTTCTGTGACAGGCTACAAGGATGCTTATGTGGGAAGAATGGACAACTACCTGATCCGTCATCCAAACTGTGTAAACGTTACTAAATGGAATGCAGTGATCTGCAGTGGGACCTATGCCCAGGTAGGCTTAGAAAGCATGTGATGCCCAGTCCATACCAGCTGCTGACAGCACTGCTTCTGTGACAAGTACTCTTCCTCTTTTCAGTGTGATTAATGCTTTCCAAAGCATGATATTCACTCAAAAAAGAAAAAAAAATTCATTGAGAATCATGGAATTTTACTTAAAGCTTCCCCACCCCAAAAGAATTTATTAAGTTAAAAAGTGAGTCCCAAAAGAAGTGAGATGATTTACTCTCAGTTAATTGTGGTTGGAACTTAATTGAGACAAGAACTCATGTTTCTTGACTCTTAGGTTGCCTTACCATGCTACAGCTGTGCCCCTAAGATGGAATTTTATTCTTTGCCTTTGGGGTCATAATCTCTACTTAATTAGGAAATCCGACTTTTGAGGCAGGATATCAGTAGATCACATGGAAAATAACTCTGTTTCCAGTGACAGAGCTAGGTATTAGGAATGGGTGGACAAAGAAGGAATCCAAAGAAATTTTACTAATTATATTATGGTGTAATGTCTGTGGAAATATGAAGGAGATGATATAGATTTTAAAACACCTCTTTGAAAACATTAAATTATGTGTATTTATTACCTTGATGCCCAGTATAAGAGGATGAACTGGCTGGGCTTGGTGGCTCAGCCTGTATTCCCAGCACTTTGGGAGACTGAGGTGAGTGGATTGCCTGAGTCTGTGGGTTTGAGACCAGCCTGGGTAACTTGGCAAGACCTTGTCTCTACAATAATAAAAAATTAGCCGGGCATGGTAGTACACACCTGTAGTTCTGGCTACTTGGACGCTAAGGCGAAAGAATCTCCGGAGCCCAGCAGGTCAACTCTGGGGTGGCTGTGAGTGTGCCACTACACTCCAGCCTAGGTGACAGAGTGAGACTCCAACTCGAAAAAAAAAAGGATGAACTAGTTTGCAAGGTTGTAAATATAGCGAAAAGCATGGACTCTGTAACCAGACTGCCTGGGTTTGAGTCCTGGTTTTGTTATTTCCTAAAACATGTGTTGGGCAAGTTAATTACTCTGTGCCTGTACACAGTAAGGATAATTGGAGTTGTTTTCATATGAGGCTGTTGTGAAGACAGAGTGTATGAATATATGTAAAGCATTTGGCATGTGACTTGACTCGTAGTGCAGTGCCTGCTGCAATTCGTATTATTTGAGCAGTGGAGCTGTAAGTTGCAAAGGTGATTTCAATAGGGATATTTGCATGGGAGAGATTGAATGGAGGTACTAGTTGCCCAGAATTTTGAAGGGAGCATAATTTTTCCCCTATGTTTTAGACAATTAAAGGGTAGGAATGAATAATAGACTGGCAGGGGAGATAAAACAAAGGGATGAGCAGGACATCGAGAGAATTAGAGAAAGAGCAGAGGATCTTTCAAATGGAATTGGGCTCTGATAACCCTGAAGGCAGAAAAGACGCTCACCTTGTTGACCTGCTGCTAGATGCTTTTATTTGTAATGTGGGTTCTACCTGGGAGGGATTGGTTCTGTGCTATTTATTTCCCTGCTGTCAAACTCTGCTTAGTTCAGCTGTCAAATGTGTCCATGGGCTCCCTGCTTGTCACTTCTCTGAGTCCCCTGAGTTTTATGTAGTTTCTATCACCTTAACTCTCTGTAGTAGGAGTTTCTTGGATCAGAAGTCTTGATTGTTCTTCTGATTTTGAATTTTGGCTTTTAAGGGATGTTATTCTTAAATTTTAAAGTATAAAAAAATTAGATTCTTGTCTATAGACAAAACAAAGGGCTTAAGAGGGATAAAAACTGAATAGAGTTTCTGGTTTATTTTGACGTTGATATTAGCTTCTCTGTTACTGTGGGATTTCTCCTTCCCATAAGCAAAAAAAACAATAACAAAAAAACCATTACTTGCTTAAGTCCTGGGGAGACAAGGGGAAAGGGATGAAGCATTAACTAAGTATAATAAAGAAGAAAAGAACGTGGTTTAATATGTGATTTATTTTTTCCATTCATTATATTCTTTATCAGAATTGCCTTCCCTCAAAATTGTTTATCCAAGAATCTATAATAAAAATTCTAGAATTAAAATAAAAGCAAAACCAGAAAAGCTTTTAGTCTTTGTAATAACAGTTTAGGTTAAATTTCTTGTCAACCCTGTGTATTTGTATGTGTGTATGTGTGCATCTGTCTTTCTTAAAGTGGTAGATGCTTACTAATGAATACTTTATATTTTTACAATTATTATACATGAATCTACAAAATATGTGGTTATGATAGCTCTTAAGTTTTAAAAATTATAGTTGTTACTATCAATGTTATATATTTCTTATTTATCCAACATTGACTCAGTAAACTATTCAACTCTTTGAATTTCTAATGTATTTGAGAATAGAGTTGGGTGGGATGTCTCATCATGCCTGTAATCCCAGCACTGGGAGGTAGAGGCTGGAGGATTGCTTGAGCCTAGCTGTTCAAGACCAGCCTAGGCAACATAACAAGACCTTGTGTCTACAAAAAAAAAAAAATTAGCCATGGTAGTGTGTCCTTGCAGTCCCAGCAACTTGGGAAGCTGAGATGAAAAGATCTCCTGAGCCCAGGAGGTTGAGGCTGTGGTGAGCCATGATCATAACACCACACTCCAGCCTGGGCGACAGAGTGATACCCCAACTCAAAAAAAAAAAAAAAAAAAAAAGGAGAGAGGGACTAAGAGACCACAAACCTGATCCTTTTACCTTATAAAGCAGAGTAGTCATTCTATTTTTATTTATAGATGAAGAAAGAAATAAATTGTCTAACACTTCCCAGGAGGTTCTGGAAATATTAGGAGCACAGGCCAGAAATTTCCTCCTGAGAATTTGGAATTTGGGTCTGAAGCCCAGATCTGCAGCCGTTTGTTGTTACTTGGAAGTAATGTAGTAGACAGTTGTGGCAAAAAGTGGGAATAACAGGATCTCAAAATTTAAAAAACCATTATTTAACTATTTGTAAATAATTTTTTAGTGGAATGTCTGTACTTTGCTGACCTGCGGGTTGAAGGTACTCAGGGAGAAAGATGGTAACATAGGGAGAGTTTAGACGACATATACCACCTCAAATCAACCTGAGAAAGAAGGCAGGGAATAGATATATGGTGTATATATATCCTCACACACACATATATGTATGTTTAACATAAATATATATTTAAATAGTGTATATATATATGTATTTTATATACTAAAGTACATATTACATATATATTTAAGTGAAACCAATTCGTAGTCTTAAAAATATTTCCTGTCTCTTTATTTAAAAAAAAAAAATTTTTTTTTGAGTCAGAGTCTCACTGTCGCCCAGGCTGGAGTGAGACTCCAGCCTCACAGCCACCACTGCTTTGACCTGATGGGCTCAGGCAATCCTTCCACTTCAGCCTTTCAAGTAGCTGAAACTACAGGTGGGCACCACCAGGCCCAGCTAATTTTTGGATTTATTGTAGAGATGAGGCCTTGCCCAGTTACTCAGGCTAGTCTCGAACCCTGGACTCAGGCACTCCTCTCGCCTCTGCCTCCCGAAGTGTTGGGATTACAGACTGGAGCCACTGCACCTGGCTATTTTAAATCTTTAAGTGATGGCAGTAGAGAAGATAGTATTAAATGGAAGTAGACAAACATGAATGAGAACTAAGAAGACTTACTCGCCCAAAGGACATAAAATTGAGGAGTCTACAAGGATAGATTGTAGAAATGACAGAGAAAAACAGAAGTATTGTGGATTAAATGTCAATATTCTGCAGACATTTTAGTACTTCAGGAGAATTTGTTTACAGATGCTGATTTGTTTTAGGAAATTCTTTTGAGGTTTGTCTTTTAGAAGATGCATTTGGGGATGGTTTTGTTTTGGCATGGCAAGTGGTTCGGATGCTACTGGAATAAATTCAAGACTTTGAAATTTGTCTTAGTTTTATATATTTTTCCAGTTGTTGCAGAGTACTTTATAACTTTATTTTGAATGGGTGAAAAATGACTTCTTAGGCTGATGTAGGTCATGGAAAATTGAAAGCCAAAACTCTAAGATATATAAATTTTCCATCTCTTGGTTTAGAAGCAAGTCTCTTAGATCTGGCTAAGGATATCAGTTTTCACATTCATTTACTAATTTTTTGTGTATGTGTGCTCTTCAGATTGAGAGATTTCTTTGACAAGCTATATAAGCCACAAAAGTTTTCTATTCTGATGAATAAGCTGGCCCGTCGTGGTGGAAGTGATGATGAAGATCTTGGCTGACAGAACACATGGTCTGTTTTTGCCATTTCTAGTTTAAGCAGGCAGCACTGTAAGTGTGGCTTAAGATGTAGTTGGCCACTGCTCACTTAGTCTGGCACAGATCATAGAATCTCTCTTTTCAAAGTAGAGACACTTGACTTTGTACTAGAAATGTCTGTTTAGCTATTTAAACTTTCATTCTTAATCGTGTTTTTAAGGTCTACATACAGACTTGGAGCACTCAGAATCTTACTATGACCATCACGCGAGATGAGTATCCATCCCACCCCATGGTGCTCCGAGGTATTAACCAGAAGGCTGCCTTTCCACAGTACCAGCCTGTGATCATGTTGGAGAAGGGCTACACCATCCACTGGAATGGGCCAGCACCGCGCACTACTTTTCTGTATCTTGTAAACTTCAACAAGTATGTTTCAGTTACTGCTATTTCAAACCGTTGAGCAAGTTGTGATTTAGTGGAGGAAAAAAAAACTTCTCTCTCCTCTGCAGCAAGTAATGAATGCCAGTCTCATGTATTTTGCTACTCTTTTGGAAAGGCTGTATATTTTGATAGAATTAAGAGATTATACGAATCAAATTAAGAGATTATCAAATCATTTCAAAAGTATCCCCCCCCCATGATCAAGTTATTGTGTAGAGAAAACCATTCAATGATAGGTTTTAATAGAGTCGGTTGAATTAATACACTATAGATGGGATGGAAACTAGTTTTATAGGGTGGTCCAACTGAGCACTCAGTTGCCTGGAAAATTAAAAGATTTTTTAGGCCAAGTTTAGACTCGACAGAAGAAAGTGGTAGAAGAGTTGGGATATGAGAGCAGGTTTTTCCAGCCCTGCCTGAAAGCATTACTCTGTCTCTTGATTTCTCAGCTGTCTGTCCTGATAGTGTCACGTTGCAGCCAAGGCTGTATTTTTACATTAATTTGTTCAAGTGTTTATTGTATGTCAGATGATATAAAGATTAAATTTTTAAAAAGTAAACATTTTTCATTCAACTCAACAGATAAGCCAAAGCTTTTTCCAATTTTATTTTTATTGGCCAGGCACGGTGGCTTGGCCTGTAATCCCAGCACTTTGGGAGGTCAAAGCGAGAGGATTGCCTGAGCCCATGGGTTCGAGACCAGACCGGGCAACTTGGTGAGACCTTGTCTCTACAATAAATCACAAAAAAAACTAGTCAGACGTGGTGGTGTGCGTCTGTAGTTCCAGCTACTTAGAAGACTGAGGCGGAATGATCGTCTAAGTCCATCAGGTGGAGGCTGCGGTGGCCTGAGCGTGCCACTGCACTCCAGCCTGGGCAACAAGAGTGAGGCTGCAAATCCCAAAAAAATTTATTTATTTATTTATTTTATTTTAAAGGATGTGGGGCACAATTCAGGGTTAGGTATACAAATGTTCATTATGCATTTCCCTTGTTGATGAGGTGTGCCCCTCCCTCCCCTGTAAATTTTTTTTTGAGTGAGAGTTTCACTCTGACTCCTGGCTAGAATGCAGTGGTATGATCACGGCTACCATAGCCTCAGCCTGCTGGGCTTAGGCGATCCTTCTGCCTTAGCCTCCCAGGTACCTGAGACTACAGGAACACACCATCATGCCCAGCTACTTTTTTTTATTTATTGTCGAGATGAGGTCTTGCTTGCCATGTTGCTCCCAAACTCCTGGGCTCAGGCAATTCTCTTGCCTCAGCCTCCCAAAGTGCTGGGATTATAGATGTGAGCTTCTGTGCCCAGCCTCAAAGCTGTTTTTTAGTGGACAAAGGATAGGGCAACTAATTCTACCTAAGGGAGTTGGGCCAGCTTGCTGTGAGGAGTGATACTGATGAAGTGATCAGTCTTGTTGCAAAAACAGAGTTGGGAAAGGACCTGGTCACCTTGGGGAATGATTGATTTAGTGTTATGGGGACATAGGGTGCATCAGGGGAAGTGACAGAAAGTGAAACTAGAAAGGAAGGATGAGACTATTTTTTTGTGTGTGTTGGAGTCTCACTCTGTCACCCAGACTGGAGTGCAGTGGCCGCTTACGGCCACCGCAGCCTCAACTTGCTGGGCTCTGGCGATCCTTCCACCTCAGCCTTCCGAGTAGCTGGAATTACAGGCATGCACTACCACGCCCGGCTGATTTTTTGATTTATTGTAGAGATGAGGTCTCGCTGCCCAGGCGGGTCTCAAACCCGCGGGCTCAGGCAATCCATTCACCTCAGCCTCCCAAAGGCGCGGGATTACAGGCTGAGCCACCGAGCCCGGCTGAGACTATTTTTGAAAGGCAAAGATCTGTGTGATTCTTAGCCCATGGCACTTCATGAAAATACTTAGATATGTACCTGCAAAATTGAAATGGCTTATTCACTTGACTAGCCATAAAACTCTGACGTCATAACTCTCTTGAAACATCCAGTTGAGGCTGGGTACAGTGACTCATGCCCATAATCCTAGCATTTTCGGAGGCCAAGTTGGGAGGAGGATCGTTTGAGGCCAGGAGTTTGAGACCAACCTGAGCAATATAATGAGACCCTGTCACTAAAAAGATTTAAAAACTCGGGTGCTTTGGCTTGCCTGAGTTATGATCGTGCTGCTGCACTCCAGCCTGGACAACAGAGCATGACCCTGACAGAAACAAGCAAAAATCAAATGAAATGAACAGAGAAGGACCAGAACATGTGAGAATGCAGATCTAAGGAGGTCACTTACAAAGATGAGTGAGCATTATGGCAGATGCCTTTGTTCTGAGCCAGTTAGGCCTCTGGCACATGCTTTGAGCTGCACCAGAGCTGTTTTTCTCTAACTCTTGCTGCTGTTATTATACCCCACCTACACGATCAACCAAGCCAAAAGACCAGTACTCATTCCTGACTTTCCGTTTCTTTTCATCTCCCCATCTTAGTATTAGTAATGAACCCTCTTAGTTCTAGCTCCTTAATGGCATTCATATCTCTCACTTATTTCTACCCCCAATGCTTATGGTTGAGTTCAGGCCATCACCATGTCTTGCCTGGATCCCTGCAGCAGCCTCCATCTCGGTTTCCTTGCCTCCAGTTCTGAGTCTACATTGTGTCCAGGGTGAGATTTCTGAAAGCCCAATCGGATTATTTTCAATGAGTTGTAGAGAAGTCAGTGAAAGAAACAAGTGATTGTCAGAGAGGATGGAAAAGAAATGTCAAAAGACTGATCAGTACTCCAAAAGTTATGTTGGTCAGCATTAGGAATTTGAGGTGAGATGTGACAATCAAATGACATACAGGGTTCTGTAAAGTACTGTGTCTCATCAAATACTGAGAAAGTAAAAACATTTTCTTTTTTTTTTTTTTTTTTTTTTGAGTTGGGGTCTTACTCCACCACCCAGGCTGGAGTGCTGTGGCATGCTCACGGCCACCTCAGCATCGACTTTCTGGGCTCCAGCGATCCTTCTGCCTCAGCCTTTCAAGTAGCCAGAACTGCAGGTGTACACTACCACGCCTGGCTAGTTTTTATTTTATTGTAGAGATGAGATCTCGCCAAGCTGCCTGGGGAGGTCTTGAACCCGCAGGCTCAGGCAATCCACTTGCCTCGGCCTCCCAAAATGCTGGGATTACAGGCTGAGCCACCGAGCCCTTCCTAGTAAAAACATTTTCAAATGAAAAAGCTTAAAAGTTTCAAAAAGTCACATGGGCATGGAATTCAGTCATACTTTTAAATTAACTAACAGTTTGTAAAAATTATATGATGGGCAGAGGAAGAGCTGGACAATTTTTTTCCAAATTTAATATAATTATAGGGAGGTCATAGATTTTGTCATAGTGCCACTGCTGAAAATAACACTTAAAAAGTTAGAAAACTGTATTTAGTCGTTAAACAAAATAAGGAAAATATAGAAAAACATAAAATGGAAATAATCTATACTCTTCCTAATTAAAGCAAGTCGTTGTAAACATTTATCGTATTCTCCCTTCTCTTCCCTCTAGTTTTATTGACCATATTCTGGATATACCAGAGTTTTTTTAAACTACTTCCTTTTCTTGTGAACCTTTGGGTTGTTTTTTTCCATCCTCTCCCTCTGCTCTTTTTTTTTTTTAAACAGTTCTTAACAGAACATCTTTTATATCTCTTGTCTACATTTCTACTTATTCTTTAGTGGAATTACACACAGGGTGAACCTGTGTGAACAATTTTCAGGCATTGTTGCATATTGTTTAAAAATGTTTCAGAATCATGAAAAAGTTCTGGAAATGAATAGTGATGATGGTTGCACAACCTTGAGAATATATTAAATGCCACTAAACCATATAGCTAAAAATGATTAAAATGGTACATTTTATGCTATGTATATTTTACCACAATAAAAAAGTCACAAAAAAGGAAAAAGACAAAAAGAGAAATATTTTAAATCATTTTTTGTTTTTGTTTTGGAGTTAGGGTCTCACTCTGTTGCCCAGGCTGGAGTGCAATGGCACAATAATAGTTCATTACAGCCTCGACCTTCTTGGTTCAGGCGATCCATCCGCCTCAGCCTCCGAGTAGCTGAGACTACAGGTGTGCGTCACCACGCCCAATTAATTTTTTTTTTTAACTTTTGTAGAGGTGAAGTCTCGCTATGTTGCCTAGGCTGATCTAGTTGTTTTTTAAAAAAGATTATTTTTATATTTAAGGACATCGAGAAAAAATACTATGGCGATTTAGTAATATGCATCAAAAGCTTTAAAGGCTTATACATTTGTATCCAGCAATTTTACCACTAGGAATTTATACTAATTTGATTACAAAAGTTAAACATTGGCTGGACTCGGTGGGTCAGCGTGTAATGCCAGCATTTTGGGAGGCTGGGGTGAGTGGATTGCCTGAGCCCGCAGGTTTGAGACCAGCCTGGTCAACTTGGCGAAACCTTGTCTCTACAATAAATAAAAAATTAGCCGAGTGTGGTAGTGTACACCTGTAGTTCTGACTACTTGAAAGGCTGAGGTGTAAGGATCGCTGGAGCCCAGCAGGTTGATGCTGGGGTGGCTATGAGCATGCCACTACCCTCCAGCCTGGGTGATGGAGTGAGACTCCGACTCAAAAAAAAAGTTAAACATATATTTATGAAGTGTAAAATTTTTTCAAGTGGTTTTATCAGTGTACACTTCTATTCTCAGGCTATTAGTATTTTCCTCTTAGCACAGTCATACCCAACCTTCTCACTTAACCTTGTTATCTGTTTAGAGTGTCTGTATTTTATCCAGTTTCTATTCACATTCTTCAAAATCCTGTTGACAAGAATTTTTTGTGGGTCATATTGCTGTCATAAATATATTGATATGAGAAATTTAGGTAACAGATGAAGGTGGATGATTCATATGTCAGGGTTCAAGACTTCCATCGTCAGTGAAGCAGCACATAGCAGAAAGGAAGAGGAGAAAACTAGGGCTGAAATTTCCATATGCTATAATACTCAAAAGATAGTGGCTCAAATGTGAATGAATGTTTTTATGTCTCTCCTTTAAAGGAATGACTGGATTCGAGTTGGCCTCTGCTATCCATCAGACACAAGTTTTCAGGTTACCTTTGGCTTTTTGCAGCGGCAGAATGGCTCATTATCCAAAATGGAAGAATATGAGCCTGTGCATTCACTGGACGAACTGCAGAGGAAGCCGTCCGAGAGGAAATTCTATTTTGACTCCGGCACAGGGTAATTCAGTGAATCCAGAGAATGAGAATTATTGCTATTTTCCTTTAATGGTGAAATTGCTGGTTCTTCAGCATAGCGGCTGTTTAGGAAAGCAGCTGATGTGGGTAATTCTCTGCAAATCTCTATTAGAGGTTTAGAGGGGAGCTAGAATGACTCATAATTATAGTTGGCAGTGGGAATCGAGTGAGCATGTTTGCCGTGTACCTATTAAGGCAATTTAGAGAGAGATTATCCTTGTCAATGAAGAACCGGTAGGCCCAAATGAAAATTAAAATAATTTTTTTCCATAACATCTCTTCAGATGATTATTTACATGTGACATAGTTTGTATTTCAGTGAAAGCTCATTTTTCTCTTCCTACTGACTTAGGGCTATCTTCAAGTTGACCTGGAGTTTTAGAAAATCAGTATATAACCGTGGCATATTTGCTTTCAACTTTCTCTAGGCTGCATCTTTGCACTTTTAAATTCTAATCCTGTTCTCGTGGGGTCCTGTTGGCTTTGTCTGCTTTTATCCAGTTACAGTCTCTCAGCCTGTGGGCTCTGGTAGGCACCATCTCCTGTACTCTTCTAGCAAGTAGCATGTTCCTTCAGTCTCTCTCCTCATGCTGACATTCCTACCCTACATGCCATTGTCTAGGCACAGGAATGATTCCAGTGTAAAGACGCATTTCTTCTGCAAATTCATAGTCCATTGAGGGATGTGGGCATGTAAAGCAAGTAATCAGAGATCAGAAGGTTTAAATGCTCTAAGTCCTATAATGGGATATTCAGTGTGCCTTTGGGGGTGACTTAGAAGTTCAGCTTGGAGTAGCCAGTAACATCCCGAGAGGGTGACCCTGGAGCAAACTCTTGAAGAATAATTAGGAGACGATGGAAAAAGAAAGGAGTGGTGTGTCCCGGGCAGAAGGGAGAATGTGCACAAATGCATGGGGGCATGTTAGAATGTGGCATGGCATGTTTGGGCAAAGGCAAAAAGTTCAGAGTGGGGAGAAGGATGGTGATTGACGGGAAGAATGAAGTTGGGGCTGAATCGTGAAGTGCCTGGTTAGCCTTTGAATAAGATGCAACTTATCTCCTCCAGACTCCCAGCAGTCAGTGTGATTTGGTTAAAAGTTTTCTTATCTTGGCCGGGCTCGGTGGCTCAGCCTGTAATCCCAGCACTTTGGGAGGCTGAGGTGAGTGGATTGCCTGAGCCCGCGGGTTTGAGACCAGCCTGGGCAACATGGTGAGACCTCATCTCTATTAAGAAAACAAGTTTTCTTATCTTAATTTTCTCTGATTTTTCTATTTCTTTTCTTTTCTTTTTTCTTTTTCTTTGAGTTGGAGTCTCACTTAACACCCAGACTGGAGTGCAGTAGCACGTTCCCGGCCACTGACCGGCTGGGCTCCAGTGATCCTTCTGCCTCAGCTTTCCAAGTAGCCGAAACTACAGGCATGTGCTACCACAGCCAACTAATTTTTGATTTATTGTAGAGACAAGGTCTCACCAAGTTTCCTGGGTGGGTCTCAAACCTGTGGGCTCAGGCAATCTACTCGCCTCGGCCTCCCAAAGTGCTGGGTTTATAGGCTGAGCCACCCAACCCGGCCTTTTTTTTTTAAGAGACAAGGTCTCACTGTGACATCGCAGGCATGATAACAGATCTCATGGGATCAAGTGATCCGCTCACCTCAGCCTCCCAAGTAGCTGATGTCACTATGCCTGGCATTGATTTGCAGTTTTTAATTAGATTTAAACAACCTACCTAAACTTTTATTCTGTAGCTGATAGAACTTCCACATTCCCAAATGACTTCCCACAAAAATAAATAGAATGCCTGAGTCTGTAAGCACAGTCTTGTGACCACAAATTAATGATTAAATGTGTGAAAAGATGGGAAATATTTTCTGATCAGTGTATTTCAAGAGTCCTCCCTTAGACTCTGAAGGTCTAATTCTTTTTAGTTCTATTCATTTTGATAATTTTAATCTTATATTGGAAAGCTTATGCCTAACCAGGTCCCTGTCATTCTTTCTGTATTTATCTTAAAATTACTGAATGTTGGGACAGTGGCTGATTTTTACCTCATAATCACAACTTTGCATTATTTGTTGACTTTGTATAAAATGTGAATTCTTCATCTCCAGTAATCAATCACATTTGATCAAGTCCTTTAGAATCTTGACTCCCTTTGGTTAGAAGGATCACATTGGGTTTGCTCACAGACATTGAACTGCATCCTAGAAGTTAGACTTTTTCATTCATCTTGGCAGTAGAGTGATAATTCAGAATAAGAATAATAAGACTATTCATTTGGTTGGTTTGCCCAAATATAAATGTAAGGACCCCATCTGCTCTTAGTAAACATCGTAGGAATTGATTTGAGACTATGAAGTGGCCTTTGCCAAATCAGAGTTGCTGTTTTTATTATTGCAGCTTATGCCTTAAACCAAAATGATTTATGAACAACAACAAAAAAGAATAAACCAAAGTATTTTACCCTATCTTAAACTCAAGTATAGTATACAGTTTTCTTTTCTTTTCTTTTGTTTTTTTTTGAGTCATTTTGAGTCAGAATCTTCCTCTATTGCCTCGGATGGAGTGCAGTGGCAGGCTCACAGCCGCCGCAGGCTCAACCTGCTGGGCTCAGGTGATCCTTCCGCTTCAGCCTTCCAAGTAACTGGAACCACAGGCACACACTACCATACCAGCTCATTTTTTGGTTTATTGTAGAGATGAGGTCTTGCCAAGTTGTCCAAGCTGGTCTTGAACCCCTGGACTCAAGCAGTTCCCTCACCTCGGCCTCCCAAAGTGCTGGAATTATAAGTGTGAGCCACCGTACCCAGCCTGTATAAAGTTTTCTAAGGAATTTTTGAGCCAAATCAAATTTCATCTTCCCAAGTTATCTATTGAACTAATTCAAACCAAAATCAACATTGTTATCTTCCAGAGTGACTGAATCAGGTTATCAAAATAGTTTCTTTTTTTTAATTTTTTTTTCAAAATATTTTCTAAAATTTTATTTCATTTGACTTAGGACTCGAGGAAGATAGAAAGGCAACTCTGTTTCCTTTCTATCTTAATTTTGTAATTTATTTTTCTTTTAAGGAAAAGTTACTTTAGTGGAGGAATATCTCTTTTGACCGTGTATTGATTTGAGAGATTTTGTCAGTTTTTGAGAGCAAGTCTAACTAAGTGGATTGTTTTCTGTTTTGTGCAGGTTACTATTTTTATATCTCAAAGCCAAAAGCCATAGGGATGGCCACAGTTACTGTTCATCTCAGGGATGCGAAAGAGTGAAGATCCAGGCAGCCACAGACTCCAAGGACATCAGTAACTGCATGGCCAAAGCATACCCACAGTATTACAGAAAGCCATCAGCAGTCAAACGGATGCCATCCATGCTCACTGGACTCTGTCAAGGTTGTGGCACCCAGCAGGTAAACAAGGGAGAAAAACGGGCTGTGGCCTGGGAGAAAAAGTCAAAAGGTTTCTTTGCAATAGAAACATTTTTTTTTTTTTTTTTGAGTTGGAGTCTCAGCAGTGGCCGCTCCCGGCCACCGCAGCCTCGACCTGCTGGGCTCTGACGATCCTTCTGCCTCAACCTTCCGAGTAGCGGAATTACAGGCATGTGCTTCCACGCCTGGCTGATTTTTTGATTTATTATAGAGATGAGGTCTCGCTGCCCAGGCGGGAACCTGCAGGCTCAGGCAATCCACTCACCTCAGCCTCCCAAAGGCGCAAGATTACAGGCTGAGCCACCGAACCTGGCTTAGAAACACTTTTCTTTGAAACTTTGTATTGCCAGTTTATAAACATTTCATGGTATTGCCTGAATTTTGTCCCATGTTGACGCTGGGGTGGCCGTGAGCATGCCACTGCACTCCAGTTTGGGCGACGGAGTGAGAGTGACTCCAACTCAAAAAAAAAATTGCAGACTGACTTTGGTGAGAAATGAAAGTATGCCTCTTCTAACATAATCTTAATTCGATGACCTACTTGTGGATCTCGAGAAAATACCTCAATGTGAGTAATCCCAAAATGTAAGCTATACAGCCCAAATCATGCACATAGAAGGGGTTCCAAGGGAGGTCGGGAGGTCAGGCCAGTTCTAAGTAAAAAAATAAGTAGAGAGCTGCCCTATTTCTAATTTATCATTTTGATTTTTTTTTGAGTTGGAGTCTTACTCTGTCACCCAGACTGGAGTGCAGTGGCCATTCCCGGCCACTGCAGCCTCCACCTGCTGGGCTCCGG
>NW_007074574.1:169461-171901 GCF_000164805.1 Carlito syrichta | reverse complement strand
CACTCACCTCAGCCTCCCAAGGTGCGGGATTACAGGCTGAGCCACCGAGCCCGGCTCTAGTTCATCTTTACACAAACAAATGTGGGCTAAGGGAAATGGTTCTCAAAGGGTGGCCCCCAGACCAGCACCGTTAACATCTCCTGGGAACTTGTGAGAAATGGGAATTCCTGGGCCCCACCCCAGTCTTACTGAATCAGCAGCTGTGGGGCTGAGGCCCAGCATCTGTGCTTTAACAAACCCAGTGTGTGTGAGTGATTCTGAGACATGTTCACATTTGAGTGCCACTGAGGATTTTTTTGAAGCAAGAATTATTACAAAAATATGGAGGAAACAAAAGACTTTTTCATTTCTTATTATCCTAAGTGATTTAAGAAAGCAAAAGTTCTTCTACTGCACATGTTCTGTATTTCTTTTTTTCCCCCCACTATTTCTGTACACTGGTGTCAGTAAGAGGGGAAAGAAGAAGATGGATTTATGCTTCCCATTAGGATATATGATAAGTATTTTTATTTTTTTGAGTTGGAGTCTCACTGTGTCGCCCAAACTGGAGTGCAGTGGCACGCTCCCAGCCACTGCAGCCTCTACCTGCTGGGCCCCGGTGATCCTTCTGCTTTAGCCTTCCAAGTAGCGGGAACTATGGGCGCGTGTTACCATGCCCAGCTAATTTTTGATTTATTATAGAGACTAGGTCTGGCCAAGTTGCCCGGGTGGGTCTCGAACCTGCGGGCTCAGGCAATTCACTCGCCTCAGCCTCCCAAAGTGCTGGGATTACAGGCTAAGCCAAGTATTATTTTTAAATGGCAGCTCGTTATCTCAGTCTCTCATCAATCTCAGTCTCTCATATTCCTGAGCCACCACTGTTCTCCCATACAACTAAAACGAAAAACCAAACAAACATACTCCATGTATATGAAGAAGGTTACATGGGTCCTTGCTCAGCCCATATAATATTTTGACTTGTTGTTAAGGTGACATTTTGAGATAATCATTGTGGGGAACTAAATTCTCCAACCTAATTTTCAAGCTAGATTTGTTAAGTCCTTCATTCCTGAAGAGACTTTATATAATTTATAAAAATAATTTAATCATAATTGGAAATCTCTTGTTAAATGATTCCACATACTAATGTTGCACATTGTTTATTCTTTGTGCATGAGGCATTGATCAGAATTCTTTTTTTTTTGAGTTGGAGTCTCACTCTCTCACCCAGGCTGAAGTGCAGTGGCACACTCAAGGCCACCGCAGCCTTGACCTGCTGGGCTCTGGCGATCCTTCCACCTCAGCCTTCCAAGTAGCTGGAACTACAGGCATGTGCTGCCACGTTCGGCTAATTTTTTAATTTATTGTAGAGATGAGGTCTCGCCAAGTTGCCCCGGCTGGTCTCGAACCCATGGGATCAGGCAATCCACCCGCCTTGACCTCCCAAAGTGTTGGGATTTCAGGCTGAGCCACTGAGCCCATCAGATTTATTTTTTAAAAATGTATAGATTACTGACTTTGTGCAGTAGCAAAGTGAAGTATCTGGGACCATCACTTTTACTTGGAAATTTATGATGAATTTTTGGCAGTGTAGCCAGAGTAACTTAGACATACTTAGATGAGTTTCTTGCAGGCAGGTCTAAATTAAAATAGGGTAAGCATTCAGATATTTTTCTTAACAGTACACGACCTTCACCCAATGGACCAGGCATACCAGACCTGACTACCTTTCTGGTTTGAATGTGGATCTACCAGTACAGTAAATCACAGAAATAATAGGAAATGACCCAAAACACAAACGTGAGGTTATAAAAGAAGGCCAAAATCTAGTTAGGCAATAACTTTCATTATTTAGAAGGTCCTTGTGACTGTAAAAGGTTGAGAGATGGTAATCAAAACTTGTGACCAGGCTGGGCTTGGTGACTCAGCCTGTAATCCCAGTGCTTTGGGGCTGAGGTGAGTGGATTGCTTGAGCCCGTGGGTTCGAGACCCGCCTGGGCAACTTGGTGAGACCTCATCTCTACAATAAATAAAAAATTAGCCGGGCGTGGTAGCGCGCGCCTATAGTTCCAGCTACTTGGAAGGCTGAGGCAGAAGGATCGCCGGAGCCCAGCAGGTTGAGGCTGCGGTGGCCGGGAGCGTGCCACTGCACTCCAGTCTGGGCGAAAGAGTGAGACTCCAACTCAAAAAAAAAAAAAAAAAGTATTACATTAGTTAATAATTTCATGAGCAATATCAGGAAGTAGTAACTGTAATACAGGCTCATCACATTGAATATCACACAACTCAATTTGTTGTACTCATTTTAAACACAATTCTAACAAACTTACTTTCTGGTTTCCCAGTCATCCCCAATTAAAAGAAAAAAATTGCCAGGCTCGGTGGCTCAGCCTGTAATCCCACGCCTTTGGGAGGCTGAGGTGAGTGGATTGCCTGAGCCCGCGGGTTTGAGACCCGCCTG
>NW_007074574.1:168181-169332 GCF_000164805.1 Carlito syrichta | reverse complement strand
TGTTGAGGCTGCGGTGGCTGGGAGCGGCCACTGCACTCTAGTCTGGGTGACAGAGTGAGACTCAAAAAAAACAAACAAACTTGTGACCAGATACCTTTTATTTAATCATCATTGTGAAATTATATAAAACTTATTGTCAAAAGCAAGTATATGTCCTTTATCTTAAGGCACCCATGTTCTCTCTTGAGCATGTTTTTTTCTTTCTAATAAATCTTGTCGTATATTGTACATTGCACTTGCTCTGAAATTCTTCTCTGTGGCGGAGTTAAGCACTCACAGGACAACTACACCCCCATGCCACCTGGCATCATAAACTCATAAGGATCATCAGGCATTAGATTCTCATAAGTAGGAAAATACATATGAATTTTTACCCCAAACCTGAGACTTCAAAGAAATGTCCAGCTTTGGAATGTGGCTTAGTATTATCACAATGATCTGTTCTTGCAATAAAGTTGTTAACGTTAGTTATAAGGACAATGCACTTTTAAGTACAAAACTGTGTGAGAGTTAAGTGTTCTTGAATGAGAAGAGAGCCTTCTGAGACTGGGAGGTTTTGAAGACTGGGAGTAATTTGGAGGAGTAGAGTCCTGTCTGGGAGTAATTTGGAGGAATAGAGTCCTGTCAACCTTTTTTAGCATCAGGGACCAGTTTCGTGGAAGACAATTTTTCCACTGCTGGGACGTGGGAGGGAGGAAGATCGTCAGGCATTACATTCTCATAAGGAGCTCGCAACCTAGATCCCTCGCATGTGCAGTTCACACTAGAGTTCACGCTCCTATGAGAATGTAATGCCACTGATCTGACCGAAGGTGGAGCTCTGCTTGCCCTCCACACACCTTTTGCTGTGCAACCCAGTTCCTTATGGGCCACCCACTGGTACCAGTTCACAGGCACCTGGGGTTGGGGACCCTTGCTAGAAGGCATGGCTCTATCCATGGAACACTTTGCAGGTCATGGAGAGGAGTTGAGATCTGGCCATGTACAAGGCCACTAAGAGTTTCTAAGCAGACTAGTTCTTGTTTTGTTTTGTTTTGTTTTTTTGAGTTGGAGTCTCACTCTGTCACCCAGACTGGTGTGCAGTGGCCGCTCCCCGGCCACTGCAGCCTCGACTTGCTGGGCTCTGGCGATCCTTCCACCTCAGCCTTCCG
>NW_007074574.1:146776-168006 GCF_000164805.1 Carlito syrichta | reverse complement strand
TCGAACCCACGGGCTCGGGCAATCCACTCACCTCAGCCTCCCAAAGGCGTGGGATTATAGGCTGAGCCACCAAGCCCGGCTTGCAGACTAGTTCTTGTTATCTGTACTTTCCTCAGTCCTACAGTGAGGGAGCCCCAATTTGGCACAGTTAGCCTGATTTAAAAATGATTTGTATCTGTTTTTCCATAAAATGTTTACAAGTATTTAATTATAAAGCAATTTATTTAGGCACTTATTGAATCAATTTGAATAACAAAACTACATTTATTTGAAACTGGGATTGTGCCAGAAAATGAGAAACATATATATACTTACTGTGTTGAGCATAGCAAGATGGAATTCTATGTCATGAAATATGTACAGAAAGTTCAGAAAAAAGGAATACACCCAGTCGGGCTCGGTGGCTTAGTCTGTAATCCTGCACTTTGGGAGGCTGAGGTGAGTGGATTGCCTGAGCCTGTGGGTTCGAGACCCGCCTGGGCAGGCGAGACCGTATCTCTACAATAAATCAAAAAAATCAGCCGGGCGTGGTAGCACATGCCTGTAATTCCGGCTACTCAGAAGGCTGAGGTGGAAGGATCGTCGGAGCCCAGTGGGTCGAGGCTGCAGTGGCCGAGAGCGGCAACTGCACTCCAGTCTGGGCGACAGAGTGAGACTCCAATTCAAAAAATAAAAAAAAAAAAGAAAGGAATACACCCACTGGCTTTGATTATAATTCTGTTGATACTGTGGGAAGCTTTGGGAGAAAGATACAGTCACCATAAATATAGAACTTCTTCCCTATCTAGGTGGTGTTTACTAGTGATCCTCATAAAAACTACCTCCCCGTGCAGTTCCAGTCACCTGATAAAGTAGAAACTCAGCGTGGAAACCCATCTGTTATTTCTGTAAGTATCATCTACTCTGGCTGCTATAACAAAAGACCATAAACTGGGTTGCTTATAAGCGACAGAAACTGGCTTAGAGCCAAATTGGCCGCTGGGAACTGGGTCTTGGTATGAGGCCTATTCAAAATCAGGTTGACCTGGTTGCCACCCTATGAAGAACTCTGAGTCACAGATGTCTCATAGTTCTGGAGACCGAAAAGTCCAAGATCAAGGTGCCAGCAGATTTAGTGTTGGTGGGGGCCTGCTTCCTGGTTCATAGATCCCTCTCAGTCTTCTTTTATAAGCGCACTAATCCCGTTCATGAAGACTATACCCTCATGTCCTAACCACTTCCCAAAGGCCATACCTCCTAACTATCACCTTGGGGATTAAGATTTTAACATGTAGCCGGGCTCAGTGGCTTAGCCTGTAATCCCGCGCCTTGGGAGGCCGAGGTGAGTGGATTGCCTGAGCTCGCAGGTTCGAGACCCACCCGGGCAACCTGGCGAGACCTCATCTCTACAATAAATAAATAAATAATTAACCAGCCGTGGTGGCACATGACTGTAGTTCCAGCTACTTGGAAGGCTGAGGCAGAAGGATCGCCGGAGCCCAGCAGGTCGAGGCTGCAGTGGCCGGGAGCAGCCACTGCACTCCAGTCTGGGCGACAGTGAGACTCCAACTCAAAAAAAAAAAATTTTTTTTTAACATATATAAATAATTTGGGGGGAGGGCGGGATACAAACATTCAGGCCATAGCTGGTGTGTGCACTCTTGCAGCTTCTTCCTTTTATCTTTCATCCTGGTGATGTAAATTATCTCTAGTACAGTCACTGGTGGGAATCACATTTTGATTATTGGTGGCAGGTAATGCAATAGAAGTATAAATGCCCTCTAAACATTTATTTTTTTAAATAAATTTTTAATTATTTTTGGCTAGGTGCAGTGGCTCACACCTATAATCCCAGCACTTTGGGAAGCAGAGGTGGGAGGTTTGCTTGAGCCCAGGGGTTTGAGACCAGACTGGGCAACACAGCAAGACTTTGTCTCTACAAAAAAATATAAAAATTAGCTGAGCCGGGCTCGGTGGCTCAGCCTGTAATCCTGCGCCTTTGGGAGGCTGAGGTGAGTGGATTGCTTGAGCCTGCGGGTTCGAGACTCGCCTGGGCAGCGAGACCTCATCTCTGCAATCAATCAAAAAATCAGCCGGGCGTGATAGCGCATGCCTGTAATTCTGGCTACGCGGAAGGATCACCGGAGCCCAGCAGGTCGAGGCTGCGGTGGCCAGGAGCGGCCACTGCACTGCAGTCGGGGTGACAGAGTGAGACTCCAACTCAAAAACAAAAAAAAAACAACAACAAAAAAATTAGCTGGATGTGGTGGCCTGTGCCTACAGTCAACTACTTGGAATGCTGAGGTGGAGGGAACCCAGGAGGAGGTCAAGGCTGTGGGGAGCCATGATCGTGCTACTGTATTTTAGCCTGGGTGATAGAGTGAAGCCCTGACTTGAAAAAACAAAAAAATTTTCTTTAATTAATTTTTTTCTCAATAGATTGTATTTACTGATTACTTTGAGGCTGATGTTAAAATTTGTTCACATTTTCACTTACGAGAGCATTACAGTTTTCAGATTTCATTTCTATAAGAGAAAATGCATCTTGGATTAAAAAATAATTGCCATAGGCAATCAATATGTGGAAAACTATATTTAACCTTGTTTTTTGAAACTTAAAATAAGTACCAAAGTTGTTTAGGACATGAAAAATGAAGGTTTTAAAATCTCTTTGGCCTTTTATTTTAAGGTTGTCTCTCCTCTCTATTCTTTCAGATGAGGAAAGTAAAGATCCAAAGTGTTAGTTGTCTTTTCTAAGCAGATTCATGGAAGTATAGATGTGAGTCTCAGTGTCATTACTAGAATTCGGGCTTACAGCCAAAAGGTCTTGGCATGTCACTTGTCCAAAATCAGGTTGACCTGAGTGCCATCATATGAAGAACTAATCAGATAGGTCCTGAACCCAGTCACACGGGGTTCAGTTTTTTTGTTGTTGTTTGCCCACCGGTGGGCAACAAAATCACAAATCTCTATATGCAGATAAAATTAAATTTTATTTTTTTCTTTCTCAACCTTTTTTATTGTAGTAAAATAAACATAACATACACTTTACCATCTTAACCATTCTTAAGTGTGCAGTTCAGTGGCATAAATTACATTCATATTGTTGCACAGCGACTCCTATCTAGCTACAGAATTTAGGTCTTCCTTAACAACTCTGATTTAAGATTATCCCTACTTAAATGTAGCTCAGAGGTTCTTTTTTTCAGAGATTCTTCGAGTCTCAATTTATTTATTATTTAGGCTACAGTGTGGTGGCACTGTCATGGCTCACAGCAGCTTTGATCTCCTGGGCTCAGGCAGTCTTTCCGCCTCAGCCTCCCAAGTAGCTGGGACCTACAGGCACAAATCACTATGCCCAGCTAATTTTTTTGATCTTTTGGTAAGAGACAAAGTCTCGCTATGTTACCCAGGCTGGTCTCAAACTCCTGGGCTCAAGTGATCCTCCCGCCTCGGTCTCCCAAAGGTGCTGGGATTGCAGGCATGAGCCACCTCGCTTGACGTCGTCTCTATACCTATACCTGTTCCCCTCTGTTAGCAGTCCTACATTTTGTAATATGCTCATGATGTAATTTTATTGGCATGAAGTTTGCTAGCTCAGCATCTGAATGAACCTGATCTCAGCCTGCTAGTCTGGTATCTAATAGAAGTTGCATCAGGGAAGCAGATGGGTGCTGAGTCTCACCGCTCCAGTAGCTCACTAGATAATTCAAGATAGAACAGTTGTTTGCCAAAAAATTAAAATTAAAAATGTGAGGCAGGCTACACCTCAGGGTCTGAAGACATTATACACTCCGTTGCTGCACACTGGATGCCTGGGACTCTAGAAAAGTCGTAGAGCACTGCTTTGTCATGTTTATCTCCCGTACTTTTAACATGCATCACCTGAAAGTTCTTCCTTAGGACTTGACAATTCTTTGTTTTTGTGGGGGGGGGTTGTTTTTTTGAGACAAGGTCTAGCTCTGTTGCCCATGCTGGTCTCAAACTCCTGGGCTCCCTTCAGTCATGCTCCTGCCTCATGCTCCTGCCTCAGCCTTCCGGGATTACAGGCACATATCACCACACCCAGCTTTTCTTCATCACCACACCCAGTTTTTAGGAAAGGCTTTTGTTTTCTTTAAACAAGTTTTGGGGGTAACTTTTCATGAGGACAGTTTTAGTGTGTTGAGGACTGTTTTTTTTTTCCTTAAATGTACCTCAATTTCAAATTTTGAGATTTCTAAAAATTGGAAAATCACGTCTATCTTTCCACATATAAATTTAACTCTAGCATTTCAGAACTGCTCACTGGATTTGTGCAATTTAAATGTAGGTGAAGGGCCATTTTGAATTCTGGTGAAATCAACAGTGATTAGAAATAAAATTTAAATACCACCCGGGCTCGGTGGCTCAGCCTGTAATCCTGCACCTTTGGGAGGCTGAGGTGAGTGGATTGCCTGAGCCCGCGGGTTCAAGACCCGCCTGGGCAGGGAGACCTCATCTCTACAATAAGTCAAAAAATCAGTCGGGCATGGTAGTGCATGCCTGTAATTCTGGCTACTCGGGAGGCTGAGGCGGAAGGATCGCCGGAGCCCTGCAGGTCGAGGCTGCGGTGGCCGGGAGCGGCCATTGCACTCCAGTCTGGGCGACAGAGTGAGACTCCCAACTCAAAAAAAAAAAAAAATTTAAATACCATACTTTCCCCAAGCAAAGACAGGTGTACTGGTGATAACATGTCTCCTTTGTTAGCCTTAAACATAGTTTATAATTTTATACCTTAGAAACAGTGCCTGTGGGTTTAGTTAACATTTAGTCTAGTCATTTGATCTTTTTTCTTTTTGACTGAGGGATTAATTATATTTGGAAATATCTGAAGTTCCTTTTTCTTGAAAAGATCATAAACTGTTCATTTAGAGAGGATGACTTAAAGATTCAGCTCACAATCATTGTGAAAGATGTAGTAGTGCCTTGTAGCTTAAATTCCAGTAAAATTACTAATTTGTCTTTTTTATTTCAGAGGAGAGCTATATTTGTAGCAAAGGAGATAAAGCAATTGGACTTCTATGATATTCTTTTTTGAGTTGGAGTTTTACTCCATGACCCAGGCTGGAGTGTAGTAGCACATTCACGGTCACCCCAGCATCGACTCCAGCAATCCTTCCACCTCAGCCTTCCAAGTAGCTGGAACTACAGGTGCATGCTACCACACCCGGCTAATTTTTTATTTTATTGTTGAGACAAGGTCTCGCCAAGTTGCCCGAACTGGTCTTGAACCCGCGGGCTCAGGCAATCCACTTGCCTCAGCCTCCCAAACTGCTAGGATTACAGGCTGAGCCACTGAGCCTAGCCTCTATGATATTCTAAACCTGAACTCTAGTGGGGAATTTCCATGGGTCAAGACATGAAGTATATATAAACAAATATATATATATATATATATATATATATATATATATATATTTTTTTTTTTTTTTTTTTTTTTTTTTTTTGAGTTGGAGTCTCACTCTGTCGCCCAGATTGGAGTGCAGTGGCCACTCCCAGCCACCGCAGCCTCGACCTGCTGGGCTCCGGCAATCCTTCCGCCTCAGCCTTCCAAGTAGCCAGAATTACAGGCATGCGCTACCGCGCCCGGCTGATTTTTTGATTTATTGTAGAGATGAGGTCTCGCTGCCCAGGCGGGTCTCGAACCCGCGGGCTCAGGCAATCCACTCACCTCAGCCTCCGAAAGGCGCGGGATTACAGGCTGAGCCACGGAGCCCGGCTTAAACTTTTTTTTTTTTCTGAGCCAATATGACAGTAAATGAGCTGTCTTAGCTGCAATACGGAGGCTGCACCTGACTACTGACTTCCAGCTTTGACTCCAATGAGAGAATGTGTGTAAGAATGAAGGCGCTGAGCACTGCAGAGTGAGTCACCCTGCTTAGCTGACTGGGACCCACCACACCCTGCTCAGGGAATCTTCTGTAGTCAGCAAAGATCAGTCAAGGCAGAATCTGTAGGCCGAGTCTATAGGAACACAGACACAAATGTAAACATTGGTGGGGAAACAATAAGTGAAATCTATAACTTGAATCCTGGAATTATACTTTGATTCATATGTTTAGAAGACAAAAGGAAAAATGAGTCATCCTGGAGATGTTCCTGAATTAGTGATGACGGTAGAAGACATTTTTGTGTCCTCAGGTCAATGGCACTGACTTTACCTTCCGGAGTCCAGGTGTCCTTCTCCTCGTTGTGGATGCATGCAGCGTTCCATTCCGATTGATGGAAAAAAAGGTTTTCCCTCTTGCTGATGTCAGTCGCATGGAAGAGTATTTAAAAACAGGCATCCCTCCAAGGTAGGTCAAGCTTGCTCTGGGACAAGCCACTTTAAGGCTGTGGCGTGTTCCCGTCAGATAATGCCTGGTTAACTCTGAGCTCTAGTTTATCTGCCTGATCTTTTACTTCACAGGCATTCAGGACTCGGTGAAACGTATTTATTCCTTTTTTTTGTTTTTAAACCTCAGATGGATGCCCATGTGGTCTAAACTACTTATCACTGACAAACTATTGCTTATCAATGGCAGAATGTGGATGTTAGAAGATTTGGCAAATTGTGGGTTGGCAAATTGTGGGTTAGAAGGAGAAAAGCTCATTACTGTCCCACTATTTATTTATTTTTGAGTCTTGTAAAACAAATTATATCAAAGTATTACACTTTTTAGTGTTAAGTTGATCTACTTTGTACCCAACTCCATCAGAAGGCCTATTACCATTTTGAAGTAATTTTCTAGACATTTTACCCTTGCAGCTAACTGTCCCACTGATGAACTCTGGGACAGCGTTGTACTATGACTGTGATACAGGAAATCATCACCTGGGTCACTTGAAAATGGCCTTGGAAAAGAGTAAATTGGTTTTTAAGTGGTTGAATGTCTGGTCTTTCTTTTAAGAGCACTAGATTGATTGGGGTTATTTTTGTTGTTGGTCTCTGAAGAAAGATGCGTGGGAGAAAAACCTTGCTTTTTCTGGATTGATCAGACCCTGCCTGGAGGCCAGATTAATTTAACATCCTTCCTGCCCCTTGGCTTTGCCACAGATGTTGATTTATACACAAACCTTCATTTAGTGAAGCCATTAAGGGAGGAACATAAGCTTCCCAGAGAGTGAAAGCCTGTCTAGCTTTTCTGATCACTTAAGCTCTTTACAGATTACAGAACCAGATCCTAATAAGTCCCGTGAAGTCACTGGATTATTTGCATGTAATGTTCAATGTATATGTAGAGTTCTGTCTTCTGGTTTAAGACACTAATAGGGCCTCAATTTTCTTTAAGGCTTTAAAGATTTTTTTCAAAGTTTGAAAACATGTGCACTCACTTCCCCTAAAACAATGTAGGACATAAATCTCACCACAAATATTTAGCACAACATGGTAGTCCTGAAAGGTACTCTGTAGATTTCAGAGTTCAAGCCAACTCTTTAGCAAGTCACGAGATGGTTTCTTGAAAGGGACATGAGAAAGTCTTTTGAGATACTGGTAATGCTGTTTCTTGATCTGGGTGCAGGTTAGTTACAAAATTCAGTGTGTATGTTGTATTTTAACAAAATGTTAAGAAATTGTGGTACAACTGGCAGTGACTTGTAGGGAGACTGAATGTGTATTTGTGTGTGAGAGAGTGATATGTATGTGATCTCATGGGTAATGCAGACCTAACTAAAAAAGTTCAGGTCTGTGGGGTGGCCATGGGCAGTTGTCCTGAACTGTATCACCACTGCAACAAGGAACCCACACCAGTATAAAATGTAAGACTCTTAATCTTACGAACTGTCAAGACTCATATTAAGAAAATAAATATATTACTGAATGATATACAACAAGAGTTGAATGAAGGGAGACGCTCCCTGTTTCTGGATGGAAAAATTAATATTGTGAAGATGTAATTCTACCTAAATTAAAATATAAGTTTGACATATTTCCATTTGTGTCCCAGGAGGTTACTTTTCTTTTATACTTCATAGTTGATACTGAAGTTCATCTGGAAAAATAAATAAGAGAATAGTAAAATATTTTTAAACAGGTTGCAGTAATATAAGGGACTTATTTTACCAGATATTGAAATAAGCCATGAAGCCATAGTAATTAGACCAGCAAAGTATTGGCAGAGAAAAAGAAGAAAAGAGGGAACCCACTGACAGGCCTGAGTATGTGTGTTGATTTACTGCATGATAAAGATGGTTGTTTGAACCAAACCATGGAGAACAGATTTTGTCTTTATTTATTTTTTAGAATTGTGTTTAACCATTCATTTAATGCACAGATAATAGAACATTAAATACATAAGTAGAGCGTCTGTACAGAAATAAAGATCTGAGTACCACATGTACTCACTCATAAGTGGACCTTGAACATTTATCATAATACCATAAGAAAGGGATTGGCATATAACATCAATAAGGGATGTTTTACCTGTATGGTGACCACATATGTACCTAACCCTCATTTGTACCCCACATTTTAAAAATAAAATAATTAAAAATATATATATATATAAATGGAACATCTGAAACAACAGTAACAACAAAAATTCTCCTGTGTTACAGTAGACTATTCCCTGACAGATAATGGAGCAGAAAGGGTGAGAGGGATATGGGAGGGGGTAGATGAAGAGAAATTACTTGATGGGTATAATGTACATTATTTGAGTGATGGATACCTTAAATGCCCTGGCTTCATCACTCTGTAGTCTGTGCATGTGATGAAATTGCACATTTACCCACATAAATTTATACAAATAAAAATAATAGTAGTAGTCTATTCTCCAAAAGAACTGTGTCCCAAACCGTCCTCTAGGAGAACTTACCTAAATGACTTTCTCTACATATTACACCTTGTAATAGCAACATGAGAAGTTCTCTGTAGAGCGGAGGGGTGGGAACGTGTCACAGCTGGGATGAAGAAGCATCTGGGTGTTTTTCCTTTTAGAGTTCTTTTATGTGGTATTTCTATTCAGTACTCAGTTCAGGAAGGTAATCAATAAATACGTGCTGAATGTTTGAAATTGGCTCTGATTTTCTAACCTTTACATACAGGTCAATTGTTCTGCTGAGCACAAGAGGAGAAATAAAACAGTTGAACATTTCAGATTCATTAGTACCTCTGGGATTAGCCAAACCAGCTCACCTTTATGACAAAGGTTTGTATTTGTATTTGTATTCTACGAAGTTCTTACGGGGTCAGCAACATATGCTTTTTTTTTTTTTTTTTTTTTTTTTAGTTGGGGTCTCACTCTGTCACTCAGGCTGGAGTGTGGTGGCATGATCATAGCTCACCACAGCCTTGACCTTGTGGGCTCAGGCAGTACTTGCGCCTCAGCCTCCCAAGGAGGTATAACTGTAGGTGCAAACCACCATGCTTGGCTAATTTTTTGATTTTTTTGTAGAGACAAGGTCTCACTATGCTGCCCAGGCTGGTCTCAAACTCCTGGGATCAAGCAATCCTCCCACCTTGGCTTCTCAAAGTGCTGGAGTTACAGGCATGAACCGCCACATAGGAATTTTTATACAACATATGAATTTTTATAGTGGGATTTAGCTACCAGACCATTTTCGTGAGCTTGTTTTGCTGGAGTGGGTATCATTAAGATAGTTTCTAAATAAGGAGACAGTGTTAGAGGAAGTGTGTTGAGATGTGGTTTGTTACTTGGAGCGAGAGGTGGGTGGTAAGAGTTCACTTGCTGACGTAAGGATGTTTAGGGTTTTTAAATAGCTGCTTTTGTTTTCACCTCCAACTCACCTCCTGTGTTAACTTATTGGAACTAGTAGCTTTACAATTTGAACTTTTTTTTTTTAGGTAGTACCATATTTTTGGGATTCAGCGGAAACTTTAAACCATCATGGACTAAGCTATTTACCAGTCCTGCTGGACAGGGCCTTGGGGTGATTGAACAATTCATACCTTTGCAGTTGGACGAATATGGCTGTCCCAGAGCCAGTCCCGTCCGCAGAAGAGACCTGGAACTGCTAAAGCAAGCTTCAAAAGCACATTAGAGACTTAACTGTAACTTAAGTGCTGGGGGAAAAAAATGTGAACTAACTTATTTAATTTATGGCATTTTTAAATGACACTGTTAACCCAATGGAACCATTTTCCTGTTTGATACAGAAAGAGGAGAAAAGAAAGAGTTTAAAGTCATTGCTTGAATACCAGCTCATGCACCTTCTAGTTGTACAAAATGTTAAAAGACATTATTTGTATTTGTAAAGCTGGTGTATTCAGAGAGCAGTTCTCTTATTCCTCACCTTCCACCCCAACCTTTGTAGTGACCATAGCAGTGTCTTACTTTTTGTATAATGGGTTGGGGTGGAGTGGGGTGCGGGCTCCTGGAAGTCAGCCTGAGGTCTTTAGAGGACCAGCTGTTGTAGCACCTTGGATACTTGAAGTCTAACGCTCAGTTGTGTCGTGTGGATGTTGACTTGGCGGCTGGCATACTCCGTGCCTAAGACCCCGTGTCTGGGCAGCCTTTGAGGATTTTCTATGATACTGAATGACAGAGTTTTAACTGGCAACTCAGGCCCAGCTCATGCCCTTTTTTTGCCTGGACATGTGCTATTTTTATTCACTTGTATACTGATTACTTCTGAGGGTTCAACTTACAGACAGCAAGTCTAATTGGGACAAAAGGGCTCTTAGGGATTAGAAATCCCTTTCATCCATGACCATTGGGCAAATTGACCTGCACCAAAGATCTGAGGTTATTGGGACCATTTTTGCAGCTTTAATCCTTAGCCTGTTTTAACTGTATATTTTTGTTTAAAATGCAGCGCTAAGCTAAATATTTACTTTTTTTTTTTTTTAAAGAAGCAGGCCGTTTTCCTGAACTCTGTAAACTTGTGTCATCTCAACTTGCACAAAAGAAGTCTGTTCTTGGTGTTGCTCTTGCTCCTGGGTTTTTTTGTTGTTGTTTTTGTGTGTGGATTTTTAAGCTTTTCCATTCGCCATTCTGCCAGGAAAATCCCAGAAAGCTTAATGATACCCCAAAATGATTTTACCCAGGGAGGAAAAAAGAGAAAGCCTTCTAAGGGCCAGAATCATGGAGAATATATTCAGAAATGAACCTCTTTATAGCCTTCAGGGATAAGTTACTCTTAATTTATGAAATGTTGAAGTCAATTCAAAAGTGTACCGTGATGCCCAATTTCCCTTTCTGCCAGGTACATACATCTCCTGCCAGTGGGAATTGCATATGGCAAAGGAGATTGACTTCACAGTTTGGGATCCTGCCACCCCAAGAGGAAAGAAGCATCAAAATGTCTTCATGTTTTTCTTTTTCTTTTCTTTTCTTTTTTTTTTTTGGAGTCAGGGTCTCAGTCCTTCGCCCAGCCTGGAGTGCAGTGACATGGTCATGGCTCACTGCAGCCTCGCTCTCCTGGGCTCAGGCGATTCTTCCACCTCAGCCTCCCGAGAAACCAACTACAGGCACACGCCAGCACACCCGGCGAATATTTTTATTTTTATTTTTTTAGAAATGAGGTCTCGCTGTGTTGCCCAGGCTGGTCTCAAATTCCCTTCACATTCTTCTGAACCCACAATGCGTGAAGTGTAGTGGAGGGATAACCAAGGGGAGGTGAAGTACGTTAGGACTGACAGTGGCAATGAGTGTAGACAAGTTCACTTTCCTCTACTGAGGGCAAAGGCTGATGGCCTGTACCTTTGTGTCCAGGAGAAACTGCAGAGCAGCTCTGTGACTTCTGTTACTTTACCAAATATGCTACCTCAAAGAGCTACCAGTAAACCTTTCTAACTGTAAGTGCTCTTGCTAAGGGCACATGTCTTAATCAAAGTTTAGGGGGGTTTTTTTGTCTGTTTTTTGTATACTGATGAATGAGGTCTTACCTGTTAAATATATTATTGGATCATGGTTCCTGAAGGTGATTAAAGTTTGTGTGTGTGTTTTTTATGACTTAAACATCTTTGATGTGTGTTTTGTAGAGTTTGATTCTTTAAAGATTTGGAGATTTGTAAGTTCTAAGGCACTCAGTTTTTCTGATTTATGTACTAATAATCAGGGCCTAAGTTAAATGAATAAAATATGTGTGCATGAATTTTATATGTGTGTATGCGAATTTATATCTCTATCTATAAATTTTCAAATTCCAGATTCCAGCTGTAAAGAAGTTACTGGCAAAAATGAGGAAGGGAAACTGTTCACCACATAGATTTTGTAAGACCAAGCTTCAGAAGGGCAGGAATCATATTCTCCAGTGCAGAGGTTCTCAACCTTAGCTATGCACTGGAATCATCTGGGAGCTTTAAAAAATGTAGAGACTTGAACCCCTACCTCCTTTCCCCAGATTTGGGTTTAATTGGTGTGGGGTGCAGCCTGGGCACTGGAATTTTTTAAAGCTCCCTGGGTGATTTAACATGCAGCCAGGTTTCAGAACCACTGCATTAATATAATAGACCCACTGTTTAACTTCCGCTTATAATTTTTGTGTCTAAAACAAAATTGCATTTATCTGTTAATTTGCAATTCCTGCATTACTTCTAGACATAAAGCATTTCACTATTGTCTCTTTTTAATAGAACTTTTAAATGCAGTTTTTAGTCCTTAATCCTCTCAAACCATTAAATTGGTCCCATAAGCTAATATACACATTTCAGGCAATTGGGAGGTAGCAATCCGTTCTATTTCTACCAAGAAAATATATTCAGATGATTTATAAGTTTGTGAGCATTTTCCATCAGGTGAGGCAATTGGTTGAGCTCCAGAAATGTGGCTGTCAACAAATCAGCCAGTGGAAGAGAAACACAGAGAGTTCTCAAATGTCGACAGACGGAGGTTTGAGTCTGCTGTGCAATTCCTGCCTCTCCACCTGAGTCAGCATGCCATATTTTATCTTCAGAGGCTGGAAGAGGGTGCTTGTGAGATGATGAAAGGCAGACACACAGTCTCACGGAGTATGACTCCAAAACAGCCGCTAAGCTGATGTTTAAACTCAGGGGATGGGGTGGGAGGATTTATGACTCCTTTTAACTTCATCAGAAGGAATACATCCTCATGCCATTAAGTGGGTTACTTTGTTTTGAGGCTGGGAGGGCAATGGGGTGATAGAGGCTTGAATGCTTCAGATAACTACTGAGGTTTTCATTCCTTCAGAGATGAGGTAATGTTTGGATGGGTGGTTGAAAGCCACTTCAATAGGAAGGAATGCGCTCAGTTAATTCAAGTGTTTTTTTCTGTTGTTCCTAGTAGGTAAGTGCAATACATAGATTGTATTATGATGGTGTTGGTTTCATGATGCAGACTGGAGTTTGCCTCTGGAATTCTTGTTTGGCTTTCAGATACCTATTAAACAATGTTTAAAAACTTGAGAAATTATCCTAGCGGTGAAGACCTTTCATAGGGCAACAGATTTGTATTATGACTATTAGTCTTAGATCTAACCCAATCTGCTAGAAATGTAAGCAGACATTCTGGGCGGGAGCTAATTTTCAACAAAAGTCCAGAGAGGGAAAAAAAAAAAAATAAAGGAAAGCCATTCCTAGCTCTTTGCTTACAAATGACAAAATGCTGTTCATGCCCTGGACCATTTGAGTCATTTGGAAGAGAGAGATTTTTGCCCTTATTTTTTTTTCAATATGAGAAAGAAGCTGATAAAAGGATACTTAATTGGGCCCTAGTGTTGTGGATTAGAGCATGCATACTTTTTATGTGGTAAAATTAGAGAATGACTGGCTGAACTGTGATTTCTAAATGAGGAACTGCACCCCACAGGACATCCAAAATTATCAGCTGTAGCAAGCTGTGAAAATGTTCTATCTGAAAATACAACAAAGGATGGGTCAGAAAATATTTCCATAGATGCGTTTTTGTAATTTTCCTAAGAGGGACAAAATGATTAGTCTAAATATGAAAAGTGATAAATTTAAAGTTCATCCTCGGAAGAGCTTAGGCTTCATGATCACAATACGGAGTAACCTGGATTGCAATCCCCTGCCTGCAATTTTGAGCTAAGAATGGTCTTTAAGTTTTTAAATATAACACGTTGGAAAAAGTTAAGAGTAATATTTTATAAGGTAAAAGTCTATGAAATGCAAATTTCAATGTCCATAAATAACATCATTTTGGAACACAGCCAACCTCATTCACTTATGCGTATTAACTGTGGCCACTTCATGATGCGGTGGCAGAGTTGAGTAGTTGCCACAAAGCCAAAAATAGGTACTATCAGGCCTTTTACTGATCCTTGATCTTGGTGAAGTGTATACCAGTGTTCATTTTCCTGTTCTTGAAACTTTCCTACATTTTGATAATTTTTATTTTATTTTATTTTTTATTTGGGGGGTCTCATTCTGTTGCCCAGGCTGGAGGGCGGTGTCAGGATCACGATGATCACAGCTTACAGCACCCTCAACCTCCTGGACTCAGGTGATCTTTCTACTACAGCCTCCCAAGTAGGCACATGCTACCCACACCCGGCTAATTTTCTGATTTACTGTAGAGAGGAGGTTTCGCTATATAGCCCAGGCTGGTTTTGAACTCTTGGGCGGAAGCAATCCATCCACCTCAGCCTCCCAAAGTGTTTTGAGAATTTTTTAAATAGCAAGTCGAGGAGGGAAAGAAACAAAACAAAAAAACCCTGTATCCAAATGACCTGAAGTGCTTGATGAACTCGGAAATCCCAAGCCCCAACTCAACCTGGAGAGTTGGCATCTCTGGGAGCTGGTGCTGGGAATATAATTTCGTAACAAGCTCTCCAGGTGTTTCTCATGAACCCTAAAGTTTAAAACCCCCACAGCATGTATTGAGCCCATTCTTCCTCTCTCTCTTTCCCTTCAGTAGAGAAAACATCTGAACAAATTTGAAGTGCTGTATTTTTGTAACCCAAACGATTCCATCTACACTGTCTTCCCCAGAGCTTTTTCTGACTAATGTAGGGCGGATTTGATGCTCAGTAGAGTATGTGGCTGTTACTGGGGTAAAGATTTGGAGTCCATGATTCAGTCCTCCCCCCATGACGTCTGAAGTTCTCATCACTGGGATGATTCCTTTGGCTACAGTTATTCCTACTCTGAAATTCCGGCCATACTTTGTTTACTGCAAGTTCTTTTTTTTTTTTTTTGAGTCGGAGTCTCACTGTCGCCCCGGCTGGAGAGCAGTGGCAACGCTCACGGCCACCTCAACCTCAACCTGCTGGGCTCAGGCGATCCTTCCACCTCAGGCTTCCAAGTAGCTGGAACTACAGGTGCACGCCAACACACCTGGCTTAATTTTTGATTTATTGTAGAGATGAGGGCTCACCAAATTGCCCAGGCTGATCTCGAACCCCTGAGCTCAGGCAATCCTCTCACCTCGGCCTCCCAAAGTGCTGGGATTTCAGGCTTGATCCACCGTGCTAGGCCTTGTTCTATTAAAGGTCTTTAAAGAAAACGTAGCCGAGCTCGGTGGCTCAGTCTGTGATGCCGCGCCTTGGGAGGTTGAGGTGAGTGGATTGCCGGAGCCCGAGGGTTCGAGACCCGCCTGGACAGTGAGACCTCATTTCTACAATAAATCAAAAAATCAGCTGGGCATGCTAGCGCATGCCTGTAATTCCAGCTACTTGGAAGGCTGAGGCGGAAGGATCGCCGGAGCCCAGCAGGTCGAGGCTGTAGTGACTGGGAGCGGCCACTGCACTCCAGTCTGGGCAACAGAGTAAGACTCCAACTCAAAATAAAAAAAGGAAAATGTACATTTGACTGCAATTAGGCTGCACAGAGTAACAAAAACAGATTTCTTTAATTTTTGATGAAACTGTATCCACCCTAGTTATTTCACACTTATTGAAACTCTGGTTGGTAATTGCAGATGTATTTTTTAAGGAAGAATGAATTATTATTATTATGATTATTTTTTGAGTTGGAGTCTCACTCCGTCACTCAGACTGGAGTGCAGTGGCTGCTCCCAGCCACCGCAACCTCAACCCGCTGGGCTCCGGTGATCCTTCCGCCTCAGCCTTCCGAGTAGCCGTAATTACAGGCATGCGCTACCACGCCCGGCTAATTTTTGATTTATTATAGAGACAAGGTCTCGCCAAGTTGCCCAGGCGGGTCTCGAACCCACGGGCTAAGGCAATCCACTCACCTCAGCCTCCCAAAGCGCAGGATTACAGGCTGAGCCACCGAGCCCGGCTAGGAATCAATTATTTTATACAAGCAGTTTGCTTTGTGAGCAACAGTCTTTTAATACATGTACTTCGTGGAAGGTTGCAAGAGGTTGTTGAGTGGACTTGGGAGATAATGAAACTGAACCTTGCCAGGGAAGTGGGTGGGTGTGGAAGGCTTACCTCCTCCCACCATCCCATATTGATTGTCCATACCCAGTTCCTGAGAGGAGGAGGCCTAGGAAGGGGAGCGTTCTGATATGGAGGAACTTATGGTTTGCATGTCTCAGGAGGCTAGTAGCATCATTAGCTCTTGATACAGGTGAGAGAAAGAAAGAGATGATGGGAAAGAAAGACCATGACAAAACTTGTTGCTTCCTTCAAAATTGTGCATGTGGTCAGCTGTGTTCAAGGAAAATAGTCTTTCGTGGGCAGTTAGTAGATTGGAGTCAGGGTGAAGCACCTAATGCAGTTCTTTGTGGATGTTTTGGTGACCAAGCTAGGCTTGATTCCAGCTAAGGTTCCCTGTTGGCGGTGTTCCTTGGAAAAGCTTCCTACTCATTCTCAGCTTTCTAAATGGAACTATTTATACTTTTGTGAAATTACAGGGGGGTTTAAATAAGAACAGACATGGCGCCACAATACAGCTAGTCATCAGAAATACCTGATGGTTTGTTAAAAAGAAATCAGATTTTCAGACACCTGTGGATTCTAATTTAGTAGCTTTTTGAGGACTGAAGACTAGAGAATCTGGTTTTTTTTCCAACAAACTTCTGAGATAATGCCAAGTTTGGGAGCCACTGATAATAGCCTATGCAAAGTCCCTGACCTAATTTTAACACACTCTGGGTCTGTCATTTTTGTGTAGAATACAGGACCTCAGACCAGGTGATACTTGTTAGTGAATTGGTTTGCACATCCTCACAAGGTTACATTTATACCCTTGTTGCCCTAGCACCATAGCTCAGCAAAACTGCTGTGTGTGGACTAGAAGTATGAAATGTGAGGGAAAAAAAACAAAACTCTGAGAAGATAACATATGGTGTCACCCGGCTCTGCAGCTGGTATTTGTAGTTTTCTGCTTTGTCCTTGTGAGGGGAAACTTTAGCTAAACTAATAGGTGCTCCCTTCCCATTCCTTTTGACCATAAACTAATGGGATAGAAACAACTACTTTCTAATGACCTCTCAGTGTTTTAACCACCCACATTTTCACTCTTTCTTCCTATCAAGTGGGAGAAATACTAGCATTGCAGTGAAATGGTTCAACGCTAAGGTTTAGGTAAAAAGCAGAATTTGAGTTAAAAGGCTTGGAAAATGAACACCTTTGGCAACAGACCTTCTCAAGTTTCTGTGCCCTATTTCTTCTATCTCCACCTTCCCCGCATCTCCCTTCCCCACCCACACACAGCCCAAGCTCCACTGCTGGGGCCCTTATCCTGGGAAGACCACAGTTCCCAGACCTCCTTGATGACCCACTGCCCATCACTGCTTGCATGTTGCCTGTCCAACCCTCAAGATCCTCAGCCCTTGTTAAAGGAATTCCAAATCACATCAATCTTCATGTCTAAAAACAAATTCTTTCTTGGGCAGCAATGTCATTTTAATATCTGCCTACAGTACCTATAGTGTTAAAAGTAATGTGTACCTGGAATTTTTGTTTATTTATCTGATTTGGTTGGTTTTGAAAGCAATTTTGCTCTCCAGTACACTGACCTACATATGATGCTAATGTTATCTGTGTGTAGAGGGAGAGCTAGAAAATTCACACACCAGAGAACCAGTCACTGGGTAATGGAGCCAATACCATCTCCAGGATATGAGTACTGGCATTTGAGTGGAATGCCTTCTGATTGTCTACAGGAAGGTCATGGATAATGCTATGATTTTCCTCCTGCTTAAGCAATGTTCTCAGAACACAGAGACTAGATGAATAATAACACCCGGCTCTGAAACATATAATCCATTTGGATTCCAGGCCAGGGTCTTTGCCACAAGAAAGTGTATTTATCCCAGTATCTTCCTGGAAGCTGTGCTCTGTGAGCACTGGAAAATTCTTTTTGTAGTGTCTCGCATTTCTGTGAATCACCTATTTTAACAGCTGAAAGAAAGAGATTCAGTAATTACAGCTTTTCTTTGTTGTAACTTTATATTGAAAACATATGTCATCAAGGTTAAGTAAGGACCCAGGTAGGTAGATGATACATAAACAAGATTAGGAATCAGAAGGATTAGGGACTTCCTGTGCAGTTTTATCCCCAGGAAGGTCAGTTATAAAAACAAAATTAATTTTGGTGGGGAAGGAGTGATTTTATTATATAGATAATCCATATTTTTTGCCTTTTGTTTCAGTGTCCTTGAAATGACTTAATTTGTTGATTTGTTACAATTTTTTTACTCTATTATCTAAAATAGTTGGATTCAGTCTATTTACAAGTATACTTATTGGATTTTTTTTTTTTTTTTTTGAGTTGGAGTCTCATTCTCGCCTAGACTGGAATGCAGTGGCATGCTCCCAGCCACCGCAGCCTCGACCTGCTGGGCTCTGGTGATCCTCAGCCTCCCAAGTAGCTGGAACTACAGGCGCGCACTACCACACCCGGCTAATTTTTGCTTTTATTGTAGAGACGAGGGCTCGCCAAGTTGCCTGGGCGGGACTCGAACCCATGGGCTCAGGCAACTCGCCTCGGCTTCCCAAAGTGCTGGGATTACAGGCTGAGCCACCGAGCCTGGCCCTTGTTGGATATTTTGGATAGTCACTTCTAATTCGTCAATGTAGTGTCCATATTGTTGCTACCTACTTGATCAAAATAACAAGGGGTTCCAGCTGGGTACAGTGACTCACGCCTGTAATTCCAGTACTTTGGGAGGCGGAGGCAAGAGGATTGCCTGAGTCCAGGGGTTCAAGACCAGTCTGGGCAATTTGGCAAGAACTCATCTTTACAATAAAGAAAAAAATTACCTGGGCATGGTAGCAGGGGCCTGTGGTTCTAGCTACTTGGAAGACTGACACAAAAGACCACCTGAGCCCAGCAGGTCGAGGCTGTGGTGGCTATGAGCGTGCCCTTGCTTTCCAGTCTGGACAACAGAGTGAGACTCCTACTCAAAAAACAAACAAAAGAGGTCCTTTTGTTTTTGATTCTTTATTTTAACTGCCTACAGAAGACATATGATTTATATGAAGCATAAAGGTAGGCAATTAAAGACTTATAGAATAGTAACATTGGAAGAATGAGAAAGAAGAATGTTTTCTTTTACTTTTCCTACTATTTCTACCTTTGAATTAGCAGCTCAGAGCCAGTGGACACTATCTAATTATTGAATTTCTGAGTTTGCTTAGCAAGATAATAATACTTTCCTAAACAAATTCTGCCCTCCTGGTTAATTTGTGTGTGTGTGCATCTATGTTGGTCTCATATATCTGAGAGTTTATTTGTTGTGCTAATATAAGTATTCTGTTGAGGGCTATAAAGATAATGTTACGCTGCTGTAGATAGAGTTTTACTACAAGGGTAAAGTTAAATCTACTATTAACTACCATGGGAAAGGTAGCTACTTAGATATACCCACCTGCTTACTATGAGTTTCTAAGTTTAGGTAAGGGTTTAGCCTCTTTCTCTGGTTAGACATCTATGAGTCAGGTTGCACCGAAATGGGCTGTCAAATAGTGGATGTTAAAGTTCTGGGAACTAGCCGGGCTCGGTGGCTCAGCCCGTAATCCCGCGCCTTGGGAGGTTGAGGTGAGTGGATTGCCTGAGCCCGCGGGTTCGAGACCCGCCTAGGCAACTTGGCAAGACCTCATCTCTACAGTAAATCAAAAAATCAGCCGGACATAGTAGCGCATGCCTGTAATTCTGGCTACTCGGAAGGCCGAGGCGGAAGGATCGCCGGAGCCCAGCAGGTCGAGGCTGCGGTGGCCGGAAGTAGCCACTGCACTCCAGTCTGGATGACAGAGTAAGACTCCAACTCAAAAAAATAAAAATAAAAGTTCTGGGAACTACATGGAAAGAGAACAAGTTATAAAGGAGAGGAATCCCTGTATTAAATAATATTATCTTCTGGACTCTGGTATTTTCTTTTGTTTACTAAAGTCAAGGACTATGTTTCTTAAAGTGAGGTTTATGGGCCATTTCTATCAGAACCATGGGTTTGCTATTGAAATTGCAGATTCATGGACTCCATTTGAAATGAATTGCATTAGAATCTTGGGTTGATACCTAGAAATCTATGTTTAAATAAGCAATCTAGGCCATGGAACAAATCACAGAACCTGGAAATAAACCTGTAACAAAGATGGCATTACAAATGAGTGGGTAAAAGATAAGCTATTCAATAAATAATGTGAAAGTAATTGGTTTCCCACAAGGATAAAATGAGATTAAATCCCTACCTCACACCATAAGGAAAAACTCCACTTAGATTAAACATGTAAGTGTGAAAAGAAGAACATAAAACTTCAAGAAAAAAATACAGGCGAATATAATTTTAGGAGAGAGAAGGGTTAAAAAAGCATGAATCAATCAAATGCAGTGGCTCACACCTATAATCCCAGCACTTTGAGAGTTGGAAGTGAGAGGATTGCCTGAGCTCAGGGATCCAAGACCAGTCTGGGCAACTTGGCAAGACCTCGTCTATACAATAAATTTTAAAAATAGCCAGGTGTGGTGTCAGGCACCTGTAGTTCCAGCTACTTGGAAGGCTGAGGTGGAAGGATTGCAGGCCGGGCTCGGTGGCTCAGCAGTAATCCCAGCACTTTGGGAGGCCAAGGTGAGTGAATTGCCTGAGTCTGCGGGTTTGAGACCAGCCTGGCCAAATTGGTGAGACCTCATCTCTACAATAAATCACAAAAACTAGCTGGGCGTGGTGGCGTGCATCTGTAGTTCCAGCTGTTTGGAAGGTTGAGGCGGAAGGATTGCCTGAGTCCAGAAGTTCAAGGCTGCAGTGGCCATGAGTGTGACGTTGCACTCCAGCCTGGGCAACAAAGTCTCCAGTAAGGGTTAGGACAGGGTGAGGGCTGTGAGGTGGAGAGGAGAGGTGCAGAGAGGCACGCAGCACTGCTGGGGCTGGCAAGCCGGAAGTGCGCGCTGGCAACCCAGAGATCCGAGTAGATGCAAAGAATTGCAACACACAAAAAGGTTAAGAAAGAAAAGTTTA
>NW_007074574.1:146263-146661 GCF_000164805.1 Carlito syrichta | reverse complement strand
ATGAGGTCTCGCCAAGTTGCCCAGATGGGTCTCGAACCCATGGGCTCAGGCAATCCACTCTCCTCGGCCTCCCAAAGTGCTGGGCTTACAGGCTGAGCCACCAAGCCCGGCTGCATCTTGGTTTTATACATTTTAGGGAGACAGAAGTTACAGGCAAAAAACATAAATTAATACATGTGAGGTTTACATCGGTTGGGCCCAGAAATGCAGGACATCTTGAAGCAGGAGGGTAAGGGGGATGGGGGCTTACAGGTCATAGGTGGAGTCAAAGATTTCCTGACTGGCGATTGGTTGAAAGAGTTATATCTAAAGGAATGAAATCAGTAGAAAGAAATCAATGGAGCAGGGCTCGGTGGCTCAGCCTGTAATCCCGCGCCTTTGGGAGGCTGAGGTGAGTG
>NW_007074574.1:144659-146243 GCF_000164805.1 Carlito syrichta | reverse complement strand
TTTACTAGAGATTATTATGCTAAACCATGAATGGTTGGGTTGTCCTGGTCTTGCATCTGAAGGAGATTTGCCTAGGGGGATGGGATAGGCTACTGTTTGTCCTGCACTAGAATGTCTGAATGCTTGCTAATGGTTACGCTGAGGCAAAAAGACTAAAGAATAAGCTAAGTTTCTTCTAGGTTTCTATAGGAAACATAGAACTTTTCATCTCCAACTCAAACAAACAAACAGACAAAAACCAAATAGACAAAAAACCAAAAATACGATAGACAGGTAGCTTATAAACAACAGAAATTAATTTCTCACAGTTCTGGAAGTTGGGAAGTACAAGATCAAAGCCCTGGCAGATTCAATGTCTGGTGAGGGCTCGTTTCCTTGTTCAGAGACAGCACCTCTTGCTATGTCCTCACACGTAGGAAGACGCAAGGTAGCTCTCTGTAGTCTCTTTTTTTTTTTTTTTTTTTGAGTTGGAGTCTCACTCTGTCACCCAGACTGGCCACCGCAGCCTCGACCTGCTGGGCTCCGGCGTTCCTTCCGCCTCAGCCTTCCAAGTAGCTGGAACTACAGGTGTGTGCCCGGCTGATTTTTTGACTTATTGTAGAGATGAGGTCTCGCCAAGTTGCCCAGGAGGGTCTCGAACCCGCGGGCTCAGGCAATCCTCTCACCTCAGCCTCCCAAAGTGCTGGGATTACAGGCTGAGCCACCGAACCTGGCTTCTGTGGTCTCTTTTTAAGGGCACTAACCTCATTCATCTAGGATTCTACTCTCATGTTCTAATCACCTTCCAAAGGCCCCACCATCTAATTGGTGATTAGGTTCAAAATATGAATTCTGGGGACACAAACATTCAGACTATAGCTTTTATCCCCTGTCCCCCCAAAATTTATTTCCTTCTCACATGGAAAGTACATTCATTCCATCCCAATAGCCCCAGAATAGCTATTGCATTAACTTTAAGCTCTAAGTCCAAAGTTTCATCTAAGTATCATCCAAATCAGATATAGATAAGACTGAAGGCCTCACTCATTCTGGGGCAAATTACTACTCCAGCTGTGAACCTATAAAATCAAACACGTTACATGTTTCCAAAATCAGTGGTGAGACAGGCATAAGACAGACATTCCCAATCCAAAAGAAAGAAATAGGAAATGTTGATGGAAAAGCCAAACTCTGTAAAAATATTTAATGAAGTTAATTCTGAGCCAAATATGAGTGTCCAAAGCTTGAGGCACAGTTTTAAGAGGTCCTGAGAACGTGTGCCCACGGTGGGTGGTTTGCATCTTCTTGTTGTTGCTTTTTTTTTTTTTTTTTGAGTTGGAGTTTCACTCTGTCATCCAGAGTGGAGTGCAGTGGCATGCTCCTGGCCACCACAGCCTCAACCTGCTGGGCTCCGGCAATTCTTCCTCCACAGCCTTCCAATTAGCTGGAACTACAGGTGCACACTACCATGCCTGGCTAATGTTTGATTTATTGTAGAGATGAGGTCTCGCCAAGTTGCCCAGATGGGTCTCGAACCCATGGGCTCAGGCAATCCACTCTCCTCGGCCTCCCAAAGTGCTGGGCTTACAGGCTGAGCCACCAAGG
>NW_007074574.1:134947-144639 GCF_000164805.1 Carlito syrichta | reverse complement strand
AACTCAAAAAAAAAAAAAAAAAAGAAAGAAATCAATGGAAAGACTGAGTTAAGATAAGGGATTTGTGGAAACCAAAGTTCTTGTTATGTAGATGAAGCTTCTAAGGCTTCAGAAAGATTAGGTGGTAAATGTCTTAAAGTATCAGACTCTTCCTAGGAAAGGAGTTTCTCTACAGATGCAAATTTCCCCAAGCTTTCCAGGGTCGTTTCTAAATAGGTTGAAGAAACATATTTTGGGGTAAAATATTTTTATTTCCTTTAGGGCTTGCTATCTGTCATGTGATGCTATCTGCCAGGTTGGAATTTGGTATCCAATTGCCATAGACTCTGTTTTGTCAGTTTTATGACCTCTATTTTAATGTCAATGCTGGTCAGTTGTAATTAAACAAAGTGTGTCTGACCCCCTTTTCCATTATAACCTGGAATTTTGCTTTTTTGTTCAGTCCATTGGGGAGCTTAGAATTTTTCCTCTTCTTGGTTTACAGAAAAAAAATGCAGCCAGGCTCGATGGCTCAGCCTGTAATCCCGCACCTTGGGAGGCTGAGGTGAGTGGATTGCCTGAGCCTGTGGGTTCGAGACCCGCCTGGGCAACTTGGCAAGACCTCATCTCTACAATAAATCAAAATGAGCTGGGCGTGGTAGCGCGCGCCTGCAATTCCAGCTACTTGGAAGGCTGAGGCGGAAGGATCGCCGGAGCCCAGCAGGTCGAGGCTGCGGTGGCCGGGAGCGGCCACTGCACTCCAGTCTGGGTGACAGAGTGAGACTCCAACTCGAAAAAAAAAAAAAAAATGGGATTATGGGTCCTGAGTAAGTCTAAAACCTTAAGGCTTGACTCAAAGGTTTGTCCTTCAGGCCTAGCAGGGTAAAAGTCCCACTTCTGTTTTTTTGTTTTTTTTTTTTGATTTGGAGTCTCACTTTTTGTTGTCCAGGCTGGAGGCTGGAGTGCAGTGGCTCACTCACGGTCACCTCAGCCTCCACCTGCTGGGCTCCGGCGATCCTTCCTCCTCATCCTTCCAAGTAGCTGAAACTACAGATGCATGCCACCACAGCCGGCTAGTTTTTTGTGATTTAGAGGTGAGGTCTCATTAAGTTGACAAGGCTGGTCTCGAACCCCCGGGCTCAGGCAATCTCACCTCAGCCTCCCAAAGTGCTGGGATTGCAGGCTGAGCCACTGCGCCCAGTCGAAAAGTTCCACTTCTGGACCCACTGGGTTGTGGACCTGCCCTCATGACATGGAGCAGCCACATCCCCATGGCAGTTCTCTAGTGGCCCTGCTCCCTGATGGCTCTGTGCCTAGATCTCGACCCTGCATCTCTCCCCAGCTAGAATCACATGCCAGTGGCTCCAGTTGTTGGTCTCGGTGCAACTGTGCCCCCATAGCATCACTGGGAATTGCCCTAGTGGGGGCTTTCTGCAGTGGCCCCGCCTCGTGGCTGTTTTCTGCCTGGGCTCCAGACTCTGCAGGGCAAACTGAAATTTAGGTAGAGGAAGTGACGCTCCTTGTGACTCCTTTTTTTTTTTTTTGAGTTGGAGTCTCACTCTGTCGCCCAGACTGGAGTGCAGTGGCCGCTCCTGGCCACCGCAGCCTCGACCTGCTGGGCTCCGGTGATCCTTCCGCCTCAGCCTTCTGAGTAGCTGGAATTACAGACATGCACTACCACACCTGGCTGATTTTTTGATTTATTGTAGAGATGAGGTCTCGCTGCCCAGGCGGGTCTCGAACCCTCGGGCTCAGGCAATCCACTCACCTCAGCCTCCCAAAGGCACGGGATTACAGGCTGAGCCACCGAGCCCGGCTCCCATGTACTTTTAACTCCTCTGTTCATGAACAAGAGAATTGTCCCCCCATAGTTAGATCATATTGCTATAAGACAAATCCTTTGGTTGTCTTGTGTTTGTGCAGTTGGACTGTGAGTTTCTTGAGCCCAGGGCAGAATCTTCCTCTTCTCATATTCTCATATGCCTGATAGTCTAGACGATTTTAGGATGTGCTTACTGATTTCACTGGCTTGCTCCCACAATAGCTAGGGCTTTGTTTAAGATGACCTGGGTCACATCTTTACTGCTACTTTTGCTTTCTATTTAAGTGACCATTGGTTGCGCAATTTAGCAAGAGTGGGACATTTTCTATGTTTTGTCTTTTCATTTCAGTTTTTTATTTTTTGGCAGTATAATTCGTTTGAAGGCATATCATGAATATGATTTCTCTCCCTTCATAGAATAAGGAGAAATGCCAGATAGAAACTTTCTCATCTCACAATGTATAGATTTTTTTGCTTTGTCTTAATTAAACTGTCAGTCTTTATTAAAAAAAAAACAAAAAACCCTCAAAACTTTCTCATCACTTAGAATCACACTGTCTTTAAATGTTAATGCCATAAAAGATGGTGAGAATAGGAATATTAGCAAACTTTTTTTTTTTTGAGTTTGAGTTTGAGTCTCACTCTATTGCCCAGGCTGGAGCGCAGTGGCACACTCATGGCCACCCCTGGGCTCTAGTGATCCTTCTCAACCTTCCAAGTAGCTAGAACTACAGGCATGTGCTACCATGCCTGGCTAATTTTTTGATTTATTGTAGAGACAGGGTCTTGCCAAGTTGCCCCGGTGGGTCTCAAACCCATGGGCTCAGGTAATCCACTCGCCTTGGCCTTCCAAAGTGCTGGGATTACAGGCTGAGCCACCGAGCCTGGCCTGTTAGCAAACTGTAATGGAGGGCTTATTAAATGTTCAGACATATTCTGAATGCTGAATGCTTTCACATACTTACTCTTCACCTTATAATTACCCTATGAAGTAGGTAGAATTATTATTTGTATTTTACAGGTGAAAAACTGAGTCATAGAAATGTTAGAGATTTTATTTCAGGTCTCACAGTTAATGAGTGTTTTGCTGGAGAAAGCAAAAAGCTAACTGGGACGACTGAATTAATTGATTTACCCATGATCATTTACTCTTCCTTAATAGCTATAGTTTTTCACATCATCCACTGGATAATACATTTTGGAAACTGTTATTATGTTATAGCTCGTTGCTATTATGTTTTTTAAAATTCTCTATAAAAATATCCTATCCTTCTTAAATTATTTTTATAAACCTTTTTTTCTAGTTAACACTCCTAATTTGTATTAACATTGACTTTCTCCATTTTTTTTTTCTCTGAAAACGTTCAAATACTAGATTGTAATGTGGAGAGGGACTAATTTACAGGGGTTAACACACACATCTGCTTTTTTCCTTTACAGGAAATGATGAGCAAGTTATCCTCCATGATGTTGAAAGGTAAATAGATTGATGCTGTGTGAAGATGATTTTGACTCTGTTTTTCATATGAAGAGTGCCATATATCTCTTTAGGCCAAAATAGTTTTGGGGTTTTTTGTTTTTTTTATAGATTGGAAAATATAGTTTATTTAGAAAAGTAAATTAGAGAGAGAGGGAGAGTAAGGATTCACCTTTCCAAGGTAGGGGAGGGTACAAAAGCTAGAAAAACATGGCCTAGCCATAGTTAAAGAACATATGACCTGGCCAGTGCTTAACAAAACAATGGCCTAGCTTTTGTTTTTTGATGAAAACAGCATGATAGCAGCTATTCTTTTCTAAAAAAGTTTCCTGTAATAGTTTTGAATTAAAGTTTTTATTTAATAAAAGAAAAAGGGACTGGGCACTATGGCTCAACCTATAATCCCAGCACTTTGGGCGGCCAAGATGAGAGGATTGCTTAAGCCCAGGAGTTCAAAACCAGCCTAGAAAATATTATCTGGGCGTGGTGGTGCACACCTGCAGTCTCAGCTACTCGGGAGACTGAAGCACAAGAATTGCTTGAGCGAAGGCCGAGGCAGCAGTAAGCTGTGATCATGCCAGTGTACTCCAGTCTGGGTGACAGAGTGAGGTCCTGACTCAAAAAATAAAAATAAATAAGTAATAAGAAAAAGGGTTTTGAAAGTTGGTATGAAACTATAGGTTTTAGAAAAAAATTTAAAACAAGTTGGCAGAGAAGAGAGCATAATGTTTAGTAACAATAATAGCTAATATATATATATATATATATATATATTTTTTTTTTTTTTTTTTTTTTTTGAGTTGGAGTCTCACTCTGTCGCCCAGACTGGAGTGCAGTGGCTCCTCCCGGCCACCGCAGCCTCGACCTGCTGGGCTCCAGCGATCCTTCTGCCTCAGCCTTCCAAGTAGCTGGAACTACAGGCACGCGCTACCATGCCTGGCTAATTAGCTAATGTTAATTGAGTTCTTAATATGAGCCAGGCACCATTCTACATGTTTGTATGTATTGATTCATTTAACCCTCACAGTCGTTCGTGTGGGGATATTGTGATTTCCATTATAGGTTAGGTAGCAGTGGCACAGAGACGTTAGGTAACTCAGGACAGCTGGTGCTGGAATCTGAATTGAGCCAGTCTGGCCTCAGAATCATGCTCTCAATCACCATGACAGATTGTTAGATCAGTCTTCCACCCCTGCTGGTTGCTTGCTTTTTGGAAATCAGGCACACCACCCTCAAATCTGTACACAAGCACATGCCTTCTTTTATAAAAGAAAACGAAACTCAGCTGTTGAGTCATTTTTAAATATGCTTTTTTTGGGGAGTATGAGTCTCACTATGTTGCCCAGGATGGAGTGCTCATTGTCACTGCAGCCTCAACCTGCTGGGCTCAGGTGATCATTCTGCCTCAGCCTTCCAAAGTAGCTAGAATTAGTTAGAACCACAGGTGTGTGCCACCACGTCTGGCTAGTTTCTTTTTTATTTATTTTAGAGATGAAGTCTCACCAAGTTTCCCAGGCTGGTCTTGAACCCCTGGAATCATGCAATCCTCTCACCTCTGCCTCCCAAAGTGTAGGAATTACAGGCATGAGCCACCGCCCGGCTTAAATGTGCTTATTTGATGTAAAAATTATGAAATCTGTAAAAAGTCTCTATTAATAGCTTTTTTCCTTTTTTAACCTGAAAGTTGAATACCTGCCTTTTAGCAAATATACTATCCTTTGGGTTTTGCTAGGTTGACTTTCTCTTAGAAATGATAGAGACTGCGCTCTAGGTGCCAGAAGGCTGGGACTCTCACTATTCTGTATATATGTATGCCTCTCTTTTGTTCTCTGTCTCAGCAGTGAGACTTTGGATGTGTTTGCCCATGAAGATGCAGTGTATGGCTTGTCAGTGAGCCCTGTGAATGACAACATTTTCGCTAGTTCTTCAGATGATGGCCGGGTTCTGATTTGGGACATCCGGGAGTCTCCCCATGGAGGTAGGGTCCCTATGCACAAAACTGTTGGATTGTGTTGAGCAGCTTGATATCAAGATCATTGCAGATCCAGTTTATGACCTGAGTATCTGGGTTGCAAGTGATGTCAGGGGAGAGGAAATGTGAAACTCTCTCATGTCTTTCTCATGGAATGTAAGGTGTGTGTCTTTGGAGGTCTTGCCCTACCCCTAAGTACAGAAGTAAGCCACTCTTGCTAACCCTTGTACACCCATCTGTGCACCTGGGCACCCAAGGAGCAGAAGGTGTGACACCTTGTTGTAGAGGGTAGTCACCAAGGGCCAGCCCTGTGTGTGGTACTGATGTGCATACATCCTTTGTTGTGTACAGAGAATGAGGGTGCTATACCCTTTATGTCATCCTCATTTTGGGCTTGCTTTTTATTTTGTTGAAAGAGGCTCAAAACTTCACCCTACCTGTGTGTGGGACTCTAAACTGGTGGCGGATACCCTCTGTTTAAAGAGGATTGTCATGTGCTTGCCTTCTCCAGATGTGCCCTTTGAGACTCTGATATGTAAAATGAAGAACTTGCTTTGTTTACTTCTCTGATGTTCTTCAGGAAATTAATTTTCTCAGCTCATTTCCTGCAGAGAGATTCTCTCTGTGACTCTGCCTGTCTTCAAAAGGTCCCTTCCTGCAGCACCACCCTTAGTGTCACCTGATGCCCGCCTAGTCCTCAGTGCAGCTTTGTAAGGATCACTCCTGTGTACATGGTCACTGTCTTGCCTGCTTTATCTGGCAGGATCTGGGTCTTTAACATTTTCTGTATTTCAAGCAGTGAACATGCTAGGCTGTGCTCATCATTGAGGTTAAGGCTATACAAGAAACTTGTTGGTAAGTCAGGCAGGTAAGACAGCAGGAAGTGGCAGCTCAGTCAAGTGGCTGTGTGCTTGGCAGACGTTCTCCTCTGCCTGACCTGCCTGAAGGCTGAGCTGACTGAGTGCTTTGCCTGCCCCCTGGGCCTGGGAAGTGCTGGTGTGGAAGCCACAGACTGGGCAGTGGGCAGTGCTCTCTGGGCATTCCTCTCACAAGCTCCTCAAGAGCGTGTCTTCCCAGGGAAGTAAGTGATTTCTTCCTCCCTTGGAACCTGCTCATTTATGCAAAGGGATGCAGGGTTTCTAGGGGGTTAGAGCTGGCTGGATGAAAGAGAAGTTCAAGGACTAGGTACCTTTTTTTGTTTTTTTTTTGAGTTGTAGTCTCACTCTGTCACCCAGACTGGAGTGCAGTGGCTACTCCCAGCAACTGCAGTCCCGACCTGCTGGACTCAGGCGATCCTTCGTCTCAGCCTTCCAAGTAGATGGAACTACAGGCGCGCACTACCACACCCGGCTTATTTTTTATTTTATTGCAGAGATGAGATCTCACCAAGTTGCCCAGGCTGGTCTCAAACCCGTGGGCTCAGGCAATCCACTCCCCTCGGCCTCCCAAAGTGCTGGGATTACAGGCTGAGCCACTGAACCCGCCTTTGTTTTGTTTTTAATTATTCTAGTACTTGATATAAAATCATAAAATTCTAGACAGAGGCCACTTTATTTTCAATTGTATACCAGAGGGGAGACTACATTATTATTTTGCTTTGTTTTCATTAAATCTGTGGGCAGTTTTAAGCTTAATTTCTAAAACTAATAAATATGGGCTAAAAGCATAATAATCCAGGCCGGGCGTGGTGGCTCACGCCTATAATCCCAGCACTTTGGGAGGCCAAGGTGAGAGGATTGCCTGAGCCCACGGGTTTGAGACTAGCCCAGGCAACTTGGTGAGATCTCATCTCTGCAATAAATTTTTAAAAATTAGCCAGGCTTGGTGGCATGTGCATATAGTTCCAGCTACTTAGAAGGCTGAGGCGGAAGGATTGCCAGAGCCCAGCAATTCGAGGCAGTGGTGGCTGTGAACATGCCACTGCACTCCAGCCTGGGTGATAGGGTACAACTTCAACTCAAAAACAAAAACAAAAACATGTATAATCATCCCACCAGTAACTTGAGAGTTTTTTCTTCTCACATGTAATTCAGTTTTACTTACTGTAAAACAGCTTACTTTCTCATTTTAAGTGGCCGTTTCTGTTTTGTCACAGGATCTGAATAGGTTCCATATCTATTTCTGAGCATTGCAGCTCAGAATGTGGTTGTGTCTGGGTCACTGTGAGCAGGACTCACAAGGACCTTGTGAGTACGGGTACTGCTGAGAGGAGGCCCTGTCCTGGACTCCTGGCCGCTGGATGGTTGTTCAAGAGTGTGCCCTGTTTGCTGTCACACACCTGCTCAGCTGCCTGCCACGGTCCAGGCATGAACTGACCATGACTTCTTTTTCCACAGAGCCCTTTTGCCTGGCAAACTATCCATCAGCCTTTCACAGTGTCATGTTTAACCCTGTGGAGCCCAGGTTGTTGGCCACAGCCAATTCAAAGGAAGGAGTGGGCCTCTGGGATATTCGAAAACCTCAGAGGTGAGTCCCCTTTACTCATTAGGTGTTAAGACTTTCGCCTCTTCTCAAGTGATTGTAAGAATCCACTTGGCAGTTCTTTCCGTTGGGTGTTTCCTAACATGTACTGGTGTCTCTGAAGCCAAGAGAGCCTGTTTCCAAGGAACAGACAGTGAGCAACATGTACTTCTTGCTGGGGAGGAGGCCTGCCTAGTAACTGAGCACTCTAGATAGGGTCAGTTCTAGGTGACTGTGGAGTAGTGAGGGTCCTCTTTAGTGCTGCCTTCTCTCCTAGGCCTGGGAGAAATCACAGTCTCCCTCGTTGGGGGTGGTGGGGTGGGGGGAGATTTGCCAACTCATTGCTGCTGAATCAGGAGTTCTTAGCCCTGGCCTGGAGGGACTCTCTAAATGGGCTTTAGGAGAACTGTGAACCCCTAAATTACATGGAAATTACATACTGTGTTTTCACATAAGTGCATTTTTCAGAGAAGGGAGTTTTTTTTTTTTTTTGACTTTTCCTAATTTCTCTAAAAGACCAGTGACTACAACAACAAAAAGTTAAGAGTCAGCATGTTGTGGTGTTAGGAATCCAAGGTGTTTCTCCCTCTGTGTGCATTATATAGAGTATACGCTTAGGACAGTCATGAGTTGATGGTGTGAGTCTCTAATGGGGGAGTTTTAGGCATCATTCAAGGATGGTGGGGGTGGGGCAAGTAGGCTCTTTTATGTTCCTTAAATCCCATGGAGGAGAAGTGACTTTTCATGGCTCCTGTATGTAAAGCTGGCCTTGCTTTGCAAAAAACTTACATGTATTGCCAGCTAACTCCTCTGGGAATTCTACTTGGAGGTAATTTCCCACTTTGTAAAGTAATATTGCAGAAGAATATCATGGAAAGTAAGTGAGGTTATAAAATTTATTTCATGGGCCTCAAATGAAAGGGGTAGTTAATTAAATACAGAGAACTATCTTGTTGATGATTTTTAGTCCTAGCTGATTCTCTCCATGGAGCAGTAAGAGGGGGTTGGAACTATTGAAGCAGTTCTGTGTGGCCCAGAGAGATGTCCTTGGTGCTGAGCAGGGCTCCCTGAGTCTCCTCGGGGAAGCAGAGATTTCTCCTCCTCTCTGTGCCATATACGCCCAATCTTGCTTTTCCCAGCTGTTGAAATGTGTGTGCGGCAGGACCCCTACTGGGGCTCGCCCTATGTGCTTCAGGAGCTTTGCTGTCTGCCAGGAAGACAGTCTCCTATATGCAGCTGAAGTGTTCTCTCCCACTCAGGCTCTTCAGGAACCACTGTTGTGCCTTATCCATATTGCAAAAGGCAGGATTTGAACCAACCGCATCAGCCTTCTCCCAACCTACTGTCTACTCTATCTAGAGTTGTAGTGACTATCTGGACACCTGGAGTGGGGCAGGAGCTGCTCATCTCCAGGGGAAAGCTTAAGAAAGGGTGAGATCAACGGTACCTGGAAGGAAAAGGGGAGTGCGAGTGTTGAGTCTTCCTCCGCAGCCCTTCAGTCCCTCTACCAGCTTCCGACTGTGCACTGTGGAACCCTCTTCCCCCTTCCACTTGTCATCTCACTATAAACTTAGTTTCTTTCTTTTTAAAAAATTCTAAGTGATGATTATTGTTTTATTTTTACAATAAATTTTATTGAATTTAGGGTTTTTATGTGGAAAAGTGTAATGAAAACCAAAAAGAAAATAAATCCCATCACCAGATTATCTGTTACTTGGATGCTTTTATGTGTGTGCATCAGTACAGCTCTTCTGGGTCTCTAGTCATTCTGTTCAAAGGTAACTGTAGTGGATGGTTTCCTATGTATCTTTCCAGAACATAATTTAATGCATATGCCATACCAGCATGTTCTTGCATCCTATTAAAAATGTAGACAAAAGGAAGCATGTAGTAATACTGTCCTCAACTTTTTTCCCTTAATATGTCTTAGAGCATGTTTCATACTGGCACTTACAGATCTAGCTCTTTTTTTTTTTTTTTTT
>NW_007074574.1:103610-134834 GCF_000164805.1 Carlito syrichta | reverse complement strand
CGAGGTCTTGCCAAGTTGCCTGGGCTGGTCTCAAACCCATGGGCTCAGGCAATCCACTCACCTTGGCCTCCCAAAGTGCTGGGATTATTACAGGCTGAGCCACTGAACCTGGCCCATTTTTTTTTTCCAATTGGGGTTTTACTCTGTCACCTAGACTAAAGTACGGTGGCACAATCACATCTCATCACAGCCTCGAACTCCTGGGCTTCAGTGATCCTCCCTCCTTGATCTCCCAAATAGCTAGGACTACACCACCATGCCCAGCTAATTTTTTTTTTAAACCAGAATCTCACTCTGTCACCTAGTCCAGGTGGCACGCTCACAGCCACCAGAGTCTCGACCTGCTGTGCTCAGGCGATCTTTCTGCCTCAGCCTTCTGAGTAGCTGGAACAACAGGCATACGCCACCACACCCAACTAATTATTTATTTACTTATTGTAGAGATAAGGTCTCACCAACTTGCCCAGGCTGGTCAGGAACCCATGGGCTCAGGCAGTCCTCTTACGTCAGTCTCCCAAAGTGCTGGGATTATAGTTATGAGCCACCCTGCCCAACTTTTCTTTCTTTCTTTTTTTTTTGAGTTGGAGTCTTAATCTGTCACCCAGGCTGGAGTGCAGTGGCATGCTCACGGCCTTGATCTGCTGAGTTCAGGTGATCCTTCTGCCTTAGCCTTCCAAATAGCTGTAACTACAGGCATGCGCCACCATACCCAGATAATTTTTTTTATTGATTGTAGAGATGAGGTTTCACCAAGTTGCCCAGACTGGTCTCGAACCCATGGGCTTAGGCAGTCCTCTCACCTCGGCCTCCCAAAGTGCTGGGATTACAGGCATGAGCCACCACACCCAGCCGCTAGCTCATTCTTTTAGTGGCTAAATGGTACTCCATTTGTAGAGTGTGTCCAACAACCAGGACTTGTTATTTTTAGGTTTTGGTCATTATAAACAACATTGCATTGAACCTGGTTGCACATCTATCTTGGCCTACTTTTGAAAACATATCTGAGGGGAGTTGTTGCATCAAAGGGTGTGTATTTTTAAGTTTTTCATAAAAGTGATCAAATTTTTACGGTCAGAGACTACACTGACAAATCTGTCCACTGTGTATGAGATTGCATGTTTCTCCAGACCCTCACCAAACTTAAACTATTGCCAGTATTATGGGGGAAAGGATATCTTCCTGTTTTGACTTCTTCAGGTGTGGGTGAGATTATATGGCTTCTTTGTTAACCTATAGTTTTTAGAGCCCATATGGGAGAAAAATCCTCTAATACGGCTAATTGGCAGTCTTGACTGATTTCTTTCTTGGAATAAATGAGGGAACATAGTGTCATGGGGACTTGGATGTTTTTGCATTTATTTCAACTTTTTTATGGTTCTATAAGGTTTTATGGGTATCAGGCAAAAGGGAGCATGAAATATCCTTGTTATACTTCTATATTTCACATCCATTAGAGTTTGAGGATTAAATTACAGATCTGTTTGAATTCTCTTAGCACAAATTAGTGTGGGGGAGCAAGAGAGGGCCCTTTTTCTTTTCCATGTAGGATTAATTATGCCAGTTGCAGTAGATAATTTGTCTCTCGAGCACAGCTGCCTAGAAACCCCAACCCAGATCTTGGGCCAATTCTGAATCCCTTGGGGAGGATAAGCCTGGGACGAGATAGATCTATTTCAGGGATACTTAAAGTCTAGGAGGGGATTTAAGGGAATTTGTGAACCCTTTATAATTGCAGGTGAAATTGTGTGTACTTGTGTATCTGAGTGAACACACATATGGCATTTTTTTTCCCTAGGGATGGGAGAAAGCTTGGATAAAGTTCTCAAAGAGACCTTTGACCCCAAGAGGATAAAAGTTGCTTGGTGTTCTGAAGACTCTACATTTAGAGCCTATTGTGGTTTCTTACCAGGCTTTTAAAAAAAATTAATTTTATTATTATTATTATTTATTTTAATAGCTTTAATAGTTACAAATTATTTTTGGTTATATGGATGCACTGTATAGTGGCAAAGAAGTCTGGGCTTTAAGTGTACCCACTACCCCTGCCTGTGCACATTGTACCTGATAGGTGACTTTTCTCTTACCAGGTTTTGTTTTGTTTTGTTTTGTTTTGTTTTTCTGAGTTGGAGTCTCACTCTGTCACCCAAACTGGAGTGCAGTGGCCGCTCCCCGGCCACCGCAGCCTCGACCTGCTGAGCTCCGGCGATCCTTCCGCCTCAGCATTCCAAGTAGCCAGAACTACCGGCGTGCACTACCACGCCTGGCTAATTTTTTGATTTATTGTAGAGATGAGGTCTCGCCAAGTTGCCCAGGCGGGTCTCAAACCCGCGGGCTCAGGCAATCCACTCGCCTCAGCCTCCCAAGGCGCGGGATTACAGGCTGAGCCACCGAGCCCGGCTCTTACCAGGTTTTTAAATGACTTCCCGTTTGTAATAGCATGGGTATGTGAGTGAATTTGAGGCCTACTCAGAAAGGCTGCTGGTGTCATAGAAGCATATCCTTTCCTTGGGGCAAAGAGAAGGCCTCAGCTGAACTCCTTTTCCTGTCTAGCTTTGGATTACTCAGTGCTTGAATTACTTCACTGGCCTACCCCAAAGCCTCTGCTGTTGCTCTCTACTTGGTAGCCAGCAGATGTGCGAGCAGTCACTTTTGTCCCATTACTGTCCTAAAGTAAGCTGATTAGAAGACTTGCTGGCAAAATAAAATGTCAGTGCTACAAAGGACTTGAGTTGTAATCTGATTTTATTTTCTCATTATGCAGATTAAGAATCTAGCCCAAGGAGGTAAGGGGAGGCAAAAGAGCAGGATGATTTAGGGTATAGGCTCTGAAGCTGTACTTCCTGGGTACAAATCTAGATAGTACACCTTAATAACCATATGATCTTGAGCAAGTTGTTCACCTCTCAGCACCTCATAATAAATAATCACAAACAGCCGGGTTCGGTGGCTCAGCCTGTAATCCCGTGCCTTTGGGAGGCTGAGGTGAGTGGATTGCCTGAGCCCGCGGGTTCGGGACCCGCCTGGGCAGCGAGACCTCATCTCTACAATAAATCAAAAAATCAACCGGGCGTGGTAGCGCACATCTGTAGTTCCGGCTACTTGGAAGGCTGAGGCGGAAGGATCGCCGGAGCCCAGCCGGTCGAGTCTGCCATGGCCGGGAGTGGCCACTGCACTCCAGTCTGGGTGACAGAGTGAGACTCCAACTCAAAACAAAACAAAACAAAAAATCACAAACATTTATCAAGCATTACATACCAGGGGTGAGGACAGTTATATGATTAATTTAGTCCTTATGCCAGTCCTGGTAAGTAGATTCTGTTATTCGTTCTTATTTAATTGATAAGAAAATCAAGGCATAGAGAGGTGAAATAACTTGTGTATTATTTGTGTGTGTGTGTGTGTGTGTATGTGTATCGTTCTACCCCTTTTTTTCTTTTTCTTTCTCTCTGAGTCAGAGACTCACTCTTTTGCCCAGGCTGGAGTGCAGTGGCACGCTGCTTTTATGGCCACTGCAGCCTTGACCTGCTGGGCTCAGGTGTTCCTTCTGCCTCAGCCTTTCAGGTAGCTGGAACTACATGCATGCACTACCATGCCCAGCTGATTTTTTGATTTTTTTGTAGAGACAAGGTCTCACCATGTGGCTCAGGCAATCTTCTTGCCTCAGTTTCCCAAAGTGCTGAGACTATAGGTGTGAACCACTGTGCCTAGCTTCTTCTCTTTTTTTTTGTATTAAACATTTTTTGTTTTTATTTTATTATTTTTCGAGTTGGAGTCTCTCTCTGTCGCCCAGACTGTAGTGCAGTGGCTGCTCCCGGCCACCACAGCCTCGACCTGCTGGGCTCCGGCGATCCTTCCGCCTCAGCCTTCCAAGTAGGTGGAACTACAGGCGCGCGCTACCACGCCCGACTAATTTTTTTTAATTTTTATTGTAGAGATGAGGTCTCACCAAGTTGCCCAGGCGGGTCTCGAACCCGCGGGCTCAGGCCATCCACTCACTTCGGCCCCCCAAAGCGCGGGATTACAGGTTGAGCCACCGAGCCCGGCCACATTTTTTGTTTTTAGAGATAGGGTTTCGCTGTATTGCCCAGGCTGATCTTAAACTTGTGTCCTCAAGCAATCCTTCCACCTCAGCCTGTCAAGTAGCTGGGATTACAGGTGCAAGCCTCTGTGCCTGGCTTTCCTCTTTTTCTAAATCAAAATAGGGTCTCTGTACATTCCAGTTTCTAGTATATTCTTTCATCTATGCTTTCTTGAAATAGAACTTTTTCAGAATTCCTCTCCAATTTTTTCAGCACAGACCTGTCAGACTTTGACGTCTGAGTCCTTTAGACTTTCTGTTTCTAAAAGTTTAACTCTTTTTATTGTCTCATCGCTTAGCCCTTGTCCAAATTTCTTGTGTTTTGTAACCTGGAAATCTGCATATGCTTTTTATTTCTACTGCAAAACTCAAAAGAGAGGTTGTAAATTAACTGCCCATAGGCCAAGGTTGACTCTCAGAGACATATTTTTTTTTGTCTACATAATATATTAGAGTTTGGAAAATTACAAAGAAAAATTACATTTTTGAGAAGAATTTCAAGACTGTAATTCTGAAAATATCCAAGATTACATTTTTGAAAAAGTTGCAGTCCTGAAAATGTCAAAAGATCTAGTATTTTTGGACCTTTATTTTCATATAACAGTAGTCAGCTAAAACCTATATGTTGTGTTTAGGGTCCCACCATTTCTTGATTTTATTTATTTGTTTATTTATTTATTTGAATTAGAGTCTCACTCTGCCCAGGCTGGAGTGCAGTGGCATGCTCATGGCCACCACAGCCTCAACCTGCTGGGTTTAGGTGATCCTTCCACCTCAGCCTTCCAAGTAGCTGGAATTATAGGCACACACCTCCATGCCTAGATAATTTTTTGATTTATTGTAGAGATGAGGTCTCACCAAGTTGCCTGTTTTAGCTGTCTGCTTACTCGCCACTTCTTTCCTTTCTTAACTCTTTCATTTCTATCAGGGATTGTTAGTTCTGTGACAGGTAACAGTGTCTTGCTTTGACAAGGATAATAAAGAGCAATTCTTTCCCACTCAATAAAACTGGGGCAAACCAGGAATTCCTATGAAGACTTGTCTTATAAGGTGGTGCTTTTAGATGTTGTATAAATGACACATCTGAAAATGGGCAGTGAGTGTAAGTTTCTACTATCAGAGGACATTGCTCCTAGGACCTCATCAGGCTTTGGGAATCTCTAGGTTAAATGTCTTTTCTTTGGTGTGTGTGCCAGTCTTGCTTCTATAGAGACCAAATGAAGTGAAACTCCTTGTCTTCTGAACACATCAGACAATCTTTCATACTGCATTTGAGGGTTGTTTATACTGTTAGGGGAAAATAGAGCTCAGAGGTTCAACATCAAAGACTGGAAAAGGTACTCAGTGCCCTGATGTTTGTTGCTCTGATGTTTGTTGAAAATTTAATGAATGAGGCTCTCCTGAATTTGGCTTCCTTCCTCTCAAGAATGCGAGGCCATCATGGTAGGCAGAGATTTCTTAAATTTCTTAAGCAGAATCCCAAAAGCAAATACATGAGAGGAAAAAATTTGATAAATTAAATTTCATTAAAATTAAGAACTTTTGGGAGGCTGAGGTGAGTGGATTGCCTGAGCCCACGGGTTCGAGACCCGCCTGGGCAGCAAGACCTCATCTCTACAATAAATCAGAAAATCAGCTGGGCGTGGTAGTGCATGCCTGTAATTCTGGCTACTTGGAAGGCTGAGGTGGAAGGATCGCTGGAGCCCAGCGGGTCGAGGCTGCGGTGGCCAGGAGCGGCCATTGCACTCCAGTCTGGGCGACAGAGTGAGACTCCAACTCAAAAAAAAGAACTTTTTTCATCAAAGGCACTATTAAGTAAGTGGAAAGAGCTGAGGATAAGCCATAGTCTGGAAAAAATATTTGTAATACATATATTGAATACTCATTCAGAATGTATAAAGAATTACAACCTAGTAAGTAAAAGACAAAAAAATTCAGTTTTTAATATGAAATGTTGAACAGGTGCTTCACCAAAGAAAATCTCCAGATAGACAGTACGCATTTGAAAGTTACTGAACTTCACTACTCATGAGGGCAATGCAAATTAAAACCACAGTGAGTGTTGCTATGTTCTTAGAATGGTTAAAATGAAAAAGACTGATAGTGCCAAGTATTGACAAGAGTGTGAACTAACTGAAACTCTAATACATTTTAGTGAGTATAAATTGGTGTAACCATTAGGAAAAAATATTTGTCAGTGTCTATTAAAGCTAATCCTTTGCATTCAAAGATGTCTTGCGGATCACCTACCAGCAACTTGACCTCACTTTTTTATGAAATAGTGAAAAATCACTTTATATTAAATGGAATAGCATTGGAACCAATTATTTTATTGTTGTGATATGTTAATGTAATGATATTATAATGGAATTTTGGACATTGAGGAACTTATTTATGACAAAAAAAATCAAAATTTTGTATCTTATATTTTTCTAACATGTGATAACATGTGAAACAGTCACTGGCATACATTGCAGGTTCAGTGGTACATGTTGTGCAATAATAATTTGTTTGATATCTACCACTTGGTATTTTTCTATTCGAGCAGACGAAACAGTCTCATTTTCTTGCTACCACATTAATAATATGTAGTTTATTATCCAGTCTGTTGTTTGAAGACAATGTGGAAGGATGCTTGTGATTCCTGAAAAACACTTCTTATTGATCAGAAACTTGACAAATTTCAAACGGGACGTAGGTTTTTCTTTTCTCTTTTTTTTTGATGCTCACTCAGTATAGTATACAGGAGTTAATAACACATATTTCTAATCCCCAGAAGAATTATTTCCTCCACCATTTTAAAGATTTCACCAGAAACAATGTGTAGAAGCATATTGATTTGCATGAGCCACATTGCTCATGTTTTTAATATAATTTCGAGTTGGTTCAGGCTTTTTGACTGGTAGGATATTTCTACTATATAATGTCCTTGTGGCAGATTTCATTCTTGCATGATTCCAAGTGCTGAGAATTGTAATGATCCTTTTGTCCCATGAAAGAAGCGTAAGATTAATTTTCCTATATGCTACTATTTTTTTCATTAAAATCTTTGGCTTTTAATTTGCTCTGGTATTCCCTTTGGTTTACTTTGATTATACTAGTAAGATTACATGTCATCTTTAGTAGCTCTTCTGCAAGTCAATATAAGTGTAATATCTGTCTAAAAACATGGTATCCTGTTGCATTGGGAACTTTTTCTATAAATGTGGTGGAATTTCGGTGCTTATTGGAAAATTTGGTCGAATGATGTTTTCTTTTCTTTTCTTTCTTTTTTTTTTTTTTTTGAGTTGAAGTCTCACTCTGTTGCCCAGACTGGAGTGCAGTGGCACTCTCCTGGCCACTGCAGCCTTGACCTGCTAGGCTCCTGCAATACTTCCATCTCCGCTTCCCAAGTAGCCAGAACTACAGGCGTGTGCTACCATGCCTGGCTAATATTTTTTTTTTGATTTATTGTAGAGCTGAGGTCTCGCCAAGTTGCCCAGGTGGGTCTCAAACCCGCAGCCTCAGACAATCCACTCACCTTGGCCTCCCAAAGTGCTAGGATTACAGGCTGAGCCACCGAGCCCAGCCGAATGATGTTTTCAGATGTTATATTGTTATAGTAGAGAAGTATTGAAAAAAATACCCTGGTTTTGAATCAACTAGTGCATAAATGCATATACCCCATTTGGTAGCTTATTTGGATTGTGCATAAATGATATTGCCCCTTAAATTGAATAACGATTCACCAACAAATTGCCTGATTGATGTGAAATAGTGTTAAAAATTTGAATTGATGTATTCCAAGTAATTATTGGCCTTTTTGAATACAAGTTCTGGTTGTCCTATTGGCGCGGGTGTCTTTTTCTTTTTTTTTTGAACCATAGTCTCGTTGTCTCCTAGGCTGGAATACAGCGAGTGGCACACTCACGGCCACTGTAGCTTTGACCTGCTGGGCTCAGGTGATTCTTCCGCCTAAGTCTTCCAAGTAGCTGGAACTATAGGTATATGCCACCATGCCAGGCTAATTTTTTTATTTAGTGTAGAGATGAAGTCTCGCCAAGTTGCACAGGCTGGTCTCAAACCCTGGGCTCAGGCAGTCCTCTCACCTCAGCCTCCCAAAGTGCTGGGTTTACAGGCTTGAGCCATTGTGCTGCTTGCCGGTATCTTCAAATGAGGCTTTCAGAAAATGTGCGTAAACCTTTCTCTGCTGAATGTTTCTGAAAAGAAGAGTATTTTACTATTGAAAGCAGTTGACTAGTACTCTTGGAAATTTGGTACTTGAATTATTCCCACATTTAGGATAACTGCAATAAAAGCTAAATATTCCTGTTGATCAGTATCATGCCACTTATGCCAAATTGATTTGTGTGATAGCTGCTTTTTCCTTATTTTTTTCATTCGCGTAACAATTTGTTTCTTTTATTACCCTATTCACTAATTTATTTGTAAAATATAGAGTAAAATGGTCAGTCGGTTCTTTTATATTACTTGCTATTTGTGGTTCTGTTGTTTGAGGATGTATGATAAAATTTATTCTCGCTGAAATCGTCTTTTTCTGTAACATCATCCCATTCTTCACTTGAGGATATGTTGTCTTCTACTTCCCTGAAACTACTAACGCTTTAATTGCTGTCACTTTATGTTACATTCATCCGTTTTCTTCTTGGTGGGATGATAACGCTATGGTTACTATTGTTTTCTTCCACATCAACGTTTATTTTTTCTAACTTATCTATATAAAAGTCTAAATCTAGCCGGGCTCGGTGGCTCACCTGTAATCCCGTGCTTTGGGAGGCTGAGGTGAGTGGATTGCCTGAGCCAGTGGGTTCGAGACCCACCTGGGCAACTTGGCGAGACCTCACCTCTACAATAAATCAAAAATTAGCTGGGCGTGGTAGCGCGTGCATGTAGTTCCAGCTACTTGGAAGGCTGAGGCGTAAGGATCGCTGGAGCCCAGCAGGTCAGGGCTGCGGTGGCCGGGAGTCGCCACTACTCCAGTCTGGGCGACAGAGTGAGACTCCAACTCAGAAAAAAAAAAAGTCTAAATCTAATTCGTGTTCGTGCTGCTTATAACTCTCACTTTTGCCTCTTCATTTTGCCATTGTTCTGCAAATTAAATAAATGGATAAAAAATTTCTAGTTGTAAATTATGAAATCACAAAATGAAATTTATCAAAAGTATATTACTTTTCCAATTTTACTTTTCCGACTAGAAAAGATATATTTTGTAGAAAGATATATTTGATCTGTGCCACTCGATACTACAATACAATCTGCCTTCAACTTCGAAAGTCTCTCTTTTAAAACAAGTCAGCAAAATAAAATTCTGATTTGTTATTGGATAACATTGTTTCACACATATATCAAACAGGTCAAGAAAAATAAACAACAACTTCATAGACAAAAAAGGAGAAAAAAACCATCTATCTTTGGTCTTTTTAACCATCTCATACAAACCAACTACTAATAGTACAGCTAAGTACTTACAAAAATAAGTTACTAGGATGCTTGGAATAAGATTTTGTTGTTGTCATTTTTGATTTTTTTACAAGGTTTTTTTTCTTCTTCTTTGAGATTATAATGAACATGATCACACCACGAGTAAAGTCACAAGTAGGACAGAGAACATTCTGGAGGATGGTTTTGTCATCCAAGATCATTAAAAATGGCTGACTCCTAACAATATGTGCAAAAATATAAAATGTAAATAATTAAAACAAATTTCCTTTTTCAAGTACTTATAAGAAAAAAAAATAGAGCCAGCCTCTGTGGCTCAGCCTGTAATCCCATGCTTTGGGAGCCTGAGGTGAGTGGATTGCCTGAGCCCACAGGTTCGAGATTTCCCTGGGCAACTTGGTGAGACCTCATCTATACAATAAATCAAAAAAAATTAGCCGGGTGTGGTAGTGCATACCTGTAGTTCCAGCTACTTGGAAGGCTGATGCGGAAGGATTGCCGGAGCCCAGCAGGTCGAGGCTGCAGTGGCTGGGAGCAGCCGCTGCACTCCTGTCTGGGTGACAGAGTGAGACTCCAACTAAAAAAAAAAAAACAGGACCTTGGAAGTTTTGGTTCTTTTTTCCTCTCCTGTTGCAAATTCTCATGGTTTTGGTGGGGTAGTGGAGAGCATGTGTCATTTACAGGTAGCTCTGCAATGGTGGGTAGGCGGGCAAGTGGGCCTCTCTACTCGAAGGTGACCACGTTTAGATTCTGAAATGAAAAGTGGAGGGTGAATGAGGTCATGGCAGTCTTTTTTTTTTTTTTTTTTTTTTTAGTTTAACTTTTTCTTTCTGTCTAGTCATCTTCATTGGTCTTCTGCTTCATAGTATCAACACTGTCTTCCTCAAGTTCATCTCCATCCTCCTCTATCACCTTCTTCCTCTTCTTCCTCTCCACCTTCTTCTTCTTCTACCTTATTGTCAGCCTTCTGCTCCCTGTCTTCCTCATTAGCTCTCCATTAGCATGGGAGTCTCTTTCATTTTCCACCTCCTCCAAAACTTCCTTCTCCTCAAAGTCCTTGGTGGTGATCTTGAAGTTGAAGCTGGTGTCCATGGCTGTGTCTGACATGGTAGGGCACACTGGTTTTCTGATGCAAGGGACTAAGTAGAACACGAGATTTCAGGGACTCTGGTGTTAAAGCTGCTGGAGGCCAGGCACAGTGGCTCATGCCTATAATCCCAGCACTTTGGGAGGCTGAGGTGAGAGGACTGCCTGAGCCCATGGGCTTGAGACCAGCCTGGGCAACTTGGTGAGACCTCATCTCTACAATAAATCAAAAATTAGCTGGGCTTGGTGGCATGTGCCTGTAGTTACTGCTGCTTGGAAGGCTGAGGTGGAAGGATCACCTGAGCCCAGCAGGTCGAGACTGCGGTGGCTGTGAGCATGCCATCTCACTCCATTGTGGGCGACAGAGTGAGACTTTTGACTCAAAAAAAAAAAAGTTGCTGGAGTCCATGGCGGTGGAGGTGGCTGCAGCGAGCAGAGAGCCAGATGGGGAACAATGCAAAGATGGCTTTTCAGAGCAGCCAGTGGAGTCTCTTTTTTAAAAAGGCATACTTTGTATAACTTAATGGATATACAAAGGGTATACCCACAGCTGTCTTTCTTTTACAAATGCTGTTTATCTGTTAAAAAGAAGCATCAGCATCATGGTGAAAGTACTTCACACATTCTCTTTCTATATAACACCAGCTGACTTTTAAAAACATATATCTCAGTATATTTTCCATATCTTTATTTGCTCTTTTGTGCAATTTGAATGGGAAACTTCAAGGAAACACACATTTTTGAACATTTGCACTGGCTTAAGTTTGTGCTATATAGTCACCAGCAAACTCCTTATGCCCCCTGAGAGGGGTCATCCAAGTAGTTTGCTAGATTTACGATGTCCTCTCAGAGGGGTCATCCAAGTGCAAAGGGCTAAGCATATGACTCTGTGACCCAGTAATCTCAGCCTTCAGAGAAACATTGAAGAGAAATGAGTACATATTTCCACCAAAAACATGTACAACAATGTTAAGCTGCTTTATTCATAATAGCCAATCCAATGGCTAGAAACAACCTAAATGTCCATCAAGGAAAAATGGATAAACTGTACAATAGTCATACGATAGAATATTGCACAGGCATAAATAAGCAACTAACTACAGAAGACTCTCACAGTCATAATGTTGAATGCAAGAATCCTGATCCAAAAGAATCTCTACTGTGTGATTGTTTCCATGATCCGTGAGAACAGGCAAGTGATCAAAGTCAGCATGATTACCTTTGAGTAAGATATTGACTCGGGAAGGCAGGAGGGAAACTTTTGGGGCTCTATGTCTTGATCTAGGTGGAGGTTTCATGGGTGCACACTTAGAATTAGTGCATTTTACTGTATTATGTCATATCTTAAAATAAACTTTTCCAAAAGCATTCAAGGCTGCGTTTGTCTTCAAGTGGGTATTTTCCTTCTCTGTGTATGATTACAGTGGTTGTAGCAACATCACTGACTCTTTAGGAAACTGGCTTGAAGGGACTAAAGAGATGAAAAGAAGTCAGGAGGACCTGGCGATTTAGGTGGCCTTATAGAAAACTTCCACAGAGAAGCTGAGGATAGTGGGGTTTGTTATCACAGTTAGTAGCACTAGTCAGCGACAGGGCTACTGGTTAGTGCCTTTCTCTGTTTCTTCTCCTGCACACCTGTCTTTACCACATGTCCACATGCAGTGCTCACATGTGGGTTCTGTCCTCTGAAACCCTTAATCAAAAACTGTTTTCTCCCTAGCATTGTATTCTTTCTTAACCTTTCCTTAAATCAGTGCCATGATCATGCTTGTAGTCATCCCAACTGAGATCTCCACGTTATTTGGCTCTTCTGCATGCCAACCCCCCCCATGAACATCTTTGCCGTGTCAGTGTCTGGCCCCTCTTCTCAATTCCTAGAGCCCTGCCCCATTTCATCCACTTCCCTCTGCACACATGGCTATGGCTATAAACACCATTTTGCCATTTCCCTACCCAGGAGCATCAGTGGCTTATCTTTGTTCATATCCAAGTCTCCAGAAGCTAATATAAGAGGTGCTCTAAGGAAATGTGTTTTTTGTAATGAATTTATGGATACAATAAAAACTACTTTAAGCAAGCACTTATGCCAGTGCCCCTTCTTCCCTTCCCTCTTCCAAAACAAAACAAAAACAAACAAAAAACACAAAAGAGGGAAATTTCTCCTTTTATTCTGAATTTTGTTTTACCTATTCAAGTCCTAGTTACCAAAATCAAATGGTAACCTATCAGGGAGAAGTTACTTGCTAGTTTTTTCTGTTGTGTACTCTGTAAGTTTATTTTTCTCACTGTGTCCACAGCATCTAGCACTGTTTTGGCACAGAATGTGTGTCGAATGAAACTTTCCCTGACTTCTAGAAGAAGGGATCTCTCTGTTCAATCTCTGTGAAGTATGTGGCCAGTGGCATCAAGGTGTGTGTCTCAGTCGCTGCTCTTGCCATCATTACTTATCTTGTAAAATACTGTGTCTAAGCCTGGCTTGGTGGCTCAGCCTGTAGTCCCATGCTTTGGGAGGCTGAGGTGAGTGGATTGCCTGAGCCCGCGGGTTTGAGACCTGCCTAGGCAACTTGGTGAGACCTCATCTCTACAATAATTCAAAAAATTAGCCGTGCGTGGTAGCGTGCGCCTTTAGTTCCAGCTACTTGGAAGGCTGAGGTGGAAGGATCACCGGAGCCCTGCAGATCAAGGCTGCAATGGCCGGGAGCGGCCACTGCACTCCAGTCTGGGCGACAGAGTGAGACTCCAACTCAAAAAAATTAATTAATTAATTAAAATACTGTGTCTAATGTCCAGCTTTGGTTTTCTTCCCAGTGCTCAGGAATGTCTTCACAGAAAGGAGGCACTTGTCCTAATCTTTACTACTACTTGTGTTTTTCTTTGGATTTTTAAGGGCAGGACCATGTTTTATTCACGTTTCCTCTCTAGTGCCTAGCACAATGCTTGGAATGTTACGGAAACTTAGTAAACATTGAATGACTGTATAGTGTTATACTCATTCCAAAGTAGTCAAAGCTAATTTTTTCAAAATATTTTTAAAGCTAACTTTCCATTATGCTTATGGATCTATTAATCTCTGAGTGTAGTGGCATAGATCACAATGTTGTATGTGAGAAATAAACCCTTAGAGAAGGTTTCCAAGGTTTCTTGCTGAATTTTGAACACTTTCAGTCAACTGTATGGGAGAGCCAAGTGCTTTGGTGAGGGTGCTTTCTAGCTTTAGGACACAAGGTGGAGCTATAAAATCAGTTTTGCCCACTAGAGCAGCAGTCCCCAGCCTTTTTGGCATCAGGGACCTGTTTCATGGATGGGGGGAGATTATTAGGCATTAGACTCTTCTCATAAGGAACTCTCAACCTAGCTCCCCCAGATGTGCACTTCACAATAGGGTTTGCACTCCTGTGAGAATCTAATGCCACAGCTGATCTGACAGAAGGCAGAGCTCTGCCCGCCCACCACTCATCTCCTGCTGTGTGGCCTGGTTTCTAACAGTCCACAGACCAGTATTGGTCTGCGGCCCAGGAGTTGAGGACACCAGGCCCCTGGTGTCCTAACCCCAGTGATTCTTAAGCTTTAAGGGGCATGAGAATCACCTGGGGAAGCTTATTAAAGTGCTCCTTCCTAGAGCCCATAGCCAGAGAAGGATTGGTCTGGGGTCAGACCTGTGAATCTGCCATTTTAAAGTAAATATCCTGGGTGATTTAACAACTTTACTTATCTTGCAGGATGGAAGCTGTGGTTTTTTCAGAGGTCCATGTGAATTTGCTAGAGTTCACTCAGACCCAGGGTCTTTGGGCTTTAGGCCAGAACTTCCTTTTGTCTATTCCTTCTCACCAAACACATATCTGCCTTTTCTAATAAGAGACTTAACTTCAAACTAAAGCATCTGGGGAATGCCTGGTGAAAGGATGGGAGTTGTAGAAGCATGTATCATTTCATATCCTTCTTTTAATATTCCCCAAGTCCAGTTATTCAGGAAGAGGAGATATCAAAACGGTGAATCAAGTTTACTTTATCATTTTAAAAATCAAATGTTGACTTTTTAAAAAAAATTTTGTAGTAGAAAAAATTTAAATATATATGTAGAACAATAAAAATAGGATTTACCTAGTCTGAATATTTCATGCAACATGTGACTTTTTGTCTGATTTCTTTCACTTAGCATAAGTGAAAGTGAATCTTCAAAATGAATGAATCTCATTTTGAGATTCTTCCATGTTGTAGCTTGTATCAGTACTTCATTCCTTTTTATGGCTGCATATTATTTCATTGTGTATATACACATATTTTGTATATCCATTCATCTATTGATAAGACGTTTAAATAATGTCTTATTGTAAATAATACTGCTACCATTTTGTTTGGTTTTTTGTTTTTATTATTTTTTGAGTTGAAGCCTCAGTGCGTCTCTCAGACTTGGGTGCAGTGGCACACTCATAGCAACCGCAGCCTCGTCCTGCTGCGCCTCAGCCTTCCAAGTAGCCAGAATTATAAGCGCGCGTTACCACGCCTGGCTAATTTTTTGATTTATTATAGAGACAAGGTCTCACCAAGCGGCCTGGGCTGGTTTCAAACCTGAAGGCTCAGGCAGTTCACTCACCTCAGTCTCCCAAAGTGCTGGGATTACAGGCTGAACCTGGCCCTAAATAATACTGCCATTGGCATTCATGAACAAGTACTTAAATACCTGTTTTCAGTTCTTTTGGCCATATACATATGGGAGTAGGATTACTGGGTTATACGGTAATCCTGTGTTTTGAGGAACTACCAAATTGCTTTCCATAATAAGGTAATTCTTAAAATTATAACCGTGGTATTATTATTTTACCTATAAAATTAACAATTTTAAAAATATTTCATATTTAGTTGTTATAGAGTTTATGAAAAAGGATCTAACAAGATCCATGCAAAGCGATTGGGTGATATAGTTTCAAAGTCTCTCTCTTTTTTTTTTTTTGAGTTGGAGTCTCACTCTGTCACCCAGACTGGAGTGCAGGGGCTGCTCCCGGCCACTGCAGCCTCAACCTGCTGGGCTCTGGTGATACTTCCCCCTCAGCCTTCCAAGTAGCTGGAACTACAAGACGCGTGCTACCATGCCCGGCTCATTTTGATTTATTGTGGAGATGAGGTCTCGCCAAGTTGCCCAGGCAGGTCAAAGTCTCTTTTATTCTAGATAGACCACCCCTGCCTGTCACTTTTTCCTTGCAATTAAGAAAAAAAAATTATTTCAGTAGCTTTTTAGGGGTACACATAGTTTTGGTGAGGGCTTAAGTATACCCACTGCCCTTACTTATGCACATTGTACTCAGTAGGTGATTTTCTGTCCCTTTGCCTCTTCCCTCCTCCTCCTTCTGAGTCTCCAGTGGCCATTATACCATTCTTTGTGTCTTTGCATATCCTTAATTTAACTCCCACTTATAAGTCCTTGGTTTTCTGTTCCCAAGTTGGTTCATTTAGGATAATGTTCTCCAGCTCCATCCAAGTTGCTGCGAAAGACACTATTTCATTATTTTTGATAGCTCAGTGGTATTCCATAATGTATATATACCACATTTTTGTTATCTACTAAGTTGATGGGCATTTAGATTGATTCTACATCTTTGCAATTGTGAATTGTGCTGCGATGAACACGTGGATGTAAGTGTCTTTTTAATATAATAACCTGTTTCTTTTTTTTTTTTTTTTTGAGTTGGAGTCGCACTCTGTCGCTCAGACTGGAGTGCAGTGGCCGCTCTCAGCCACCGCAGCCTTGACCTGCTGGGCTCCGGCGATCCTTCCGCCTCAGCCTTCTCAGTAGCTGGAACTACAGGCGTGCGCTACCACGTCCGGCTAATTTTTTTTGTTTACTGTAGAGATGAGGTCTCGCCAAGTTGCTCAGGCGGATCTCAAACCCACGGGCTCAGGCAGTCCACTCACCTCAGCCTCCCAAAGCATGGGATTACAGGCTGAGCCACGGAGCCTGGCAATAACCTGTTCTTTGGGTAGATACCTACTGGTGGGATTGCTGAATCATGTACTAGATCTACTTTTGATTGTTTGAGAAATCTTCATACCGCTTTCTGTAGAGGTTGTACTAATATACACTCCCATGAACAGTATGTAAGCATTCCCTTTTTTTCACATCTGTGCCAGCTTCTATTGCTTTTTGATTCTTCAATAATGACCATTCTGACTGATGTAAGGTGGTATCTCTTTGTGGTCTTAATTTACATTTTCCTGATAATGAGTGATGTTGAACATTTTTTCATATGTTTGTTGACCATTTGCTTATCTTCTTTTGAGAGATGTGTGTTCATGTTCTTTGCCCACTTTTTAATGGAATTATTGGCATTGTTTTGCTGATTTGTTTGATTTTTTTGTAGATTCTGGCTATTAGTCCTTTGTCAGATGTATAGCTTGCAAATACGTTCTCCAATCCTTCCGCCTCAGCCTTCCAAGTAGCTGGAACTACAGGTGCACACTACCACGCCCTGCTAATTTTTTGTTTTATTGTGGAGATGAGGTCTTGCCAAGGTGCCCAGGCGGGTCTCGAACCCGCGGGCTCCGGCAGTCCACTCACCTCAGCCTCCCAAGGTGTGGGATTACAGGCTGAGCCACCGAGCCCGGCTGTCATTTTATTTTATTTATTTATTTTTGAGTCAGAGTCTTACTCTGTTGCCCAGGCTGGAGTGCAGTGGCACACTCACAGCCACCACAGCTTGACCTGTTGGGCTCAGGCGATCCTTCCGCCTCAGCCTTCCAAGTAGCTGGAACCACAGGTGCACGCCACCACACCTGACTAATCTTTTGACTTACTGTAGAGACAAAGTCTTGCCAAGTTGCCTAGGCTGGTCTCAAACCCATGGGTTCAGGCTGTCCTCTCGCCTCAGCCTCCCAAAGTTCTGGGATTGCGCCTGGCTGCATATGTCATTTTACTAATGTTGATTCTTCCAATCCATGAGCATGGGGTGTTTCTCCATTTTTTTGTGTCCTCTACAACTTCTTTCATCAAGTTCTGAGGTCCTTTCTTTTGCTTGTTCTAGTCTGCTGTCAAAACTTTCCACTGCATTTTGCACTTCTCTAAATGATTCTTTCATTTCTATGTTGGTCTTCAATTTTCTCCTTAAGATCATTGATCAATTTTATAATCAACCTTTTGAATTCTATGTTTCAAAAATTTTATTTTCATTAGGATTTGTTGCTGAAAAGTTGGTGTGATCTTTTTGGGGGTGTTAAGAGAACTCCATTTTTTCATATTGTCAGAATTATTATTCTGATACCTTCTCATTTGGGTAGACGGTTTCTTCTTATTTGAGGTTGGCAGGAGGCTGACGAAGGCACTGTGGGAGTCCCTTGGTTATGTATAGCCTTGGTGTGATAAGTTTCTCAATTGGTAGCTGTGGCAGTCCTATGTTGGGTACCTGCACTGTCTCACGGCATCCTGAGTTGTCAGAGTGACTTGGAAAATGTTATGTTAGGTGGCATTTGGCCTCAGGCCTTCCCCAAAGCTGAGGTATTGTATCTGATGTGTTGGGATGTGCAGTTTAAGTGGTGTTTATTGGAGAATGCTGGCTGCAGTGGTGGCTGTGGGTGTTCTACTTGGTGTGTGTGCTCCTGGGAAGTATTCAGCCAGCCTAGGTGAGCATGGGGCTCTGGGGATTTCCCAAATTCTCTCTCTGTTTTGAGCCTTAAGGGGAGTGTGGAGATGGGGGAAGGAGCCTGAGCACCCCGCAGCAGTGCACTCCTGGCTACCCTCTTGGGGATTGGAGGGAGTCCAGGCCACTGGGGTAATGCTGTTGTGCAGGGCAGGCACATAAAGAGTTTACATGGGGACTTAAGAGCTTGCTATGTCAATGCATCCCACCCAGTTTCCCACCTAGGCCTCAGGCAGTTTGCTGTATGAATGTCAAAGTGCCACTGGACTCAGGGCCTCAGATATTTTCAAGGCTACCCATCCCAGCTAGGAACTGTCTACAGCTGAGGAGTTTGCCATTGGGGCCTGTTCCCTCCCAGGCTGACTGGAAAGCAGCTGCTCCACCCTTGTAAGGGTTGAGTTCCTGGGAAATGGTAACTGGCGCTGCTCAAGGCTTTCTTTTTTCCTGCACCATTCCATCTGGACTTTAGGGCACAGCTATGGGTAAGGGAGTTTCCCATGAGGTACCGGAGTCCCTCAAGGCTCAGGAGACCTCCCCAGTCTGCAGCAGGAGCACATAACTCCTGAATTCCCCTCACTTTCCTTCCCCATGCATCTGGAGGCTGTCGATGGATTGTAGTGGTGCAGGCTAGAGTCTGACCAGTTTTAGCCCAGGTCAATGGATTTCTCTCTTCTTTGCACTCTGTGGGTATTATCACTTCTTTGAAGACTTGTGGGGTGTGCTGCTGGTCTTGTTCCTCTCTAGGTGCTAAGGAAACTCTCTCTTGGTTTACTCCAAAGGAGAAACTTACTCTAGCTTCCTCATGTCAGCCACCTTCAACCTTCCCTGCACTTTATTTGTTGAAGAAACTGGATTGTCTTGTGGAATTTCTTGCATCCTAGCTTATGCTGATTATTTTTGTATTGTAATTTAACATGATCCTCTGACTGGTTTTTCCCATAAATTGATATTAGACAAATACAGGTTTAGTTTTTTTCCCCCCAGTGGGTATATAAGTCTTTCATGGATGGTATTGTTTACACCCATACGGAAGCTAAAAATGCCTGGTTATCTCTTTTTTGTTTTGAGTCGGGAGTCTCACCCTATCACCCAGGCTGGAGTGCAGCGATCATGGCTCCCCACAGCCTCAACCTCCTGGGCTCAGGCAGTCCTCTACTTCAACCTCTGAAATAGCTGGAACCACAGATGTGCCACCACTCATGCCTGGCTAATTATTTTCTGTAGAGACAAGTTCTCACTATATTGCCCAGGCTGGTCTGCAACTCCTAGGCTCAATTGATCCTCCCACCTCGGCCTCCCAAATTGATAGGATTGTAGGCATGAGCCACCATGCCTGGCTTTTTAAATTTTCTTATTTTTTCTTTTTTGTTTGTGTATGTGTTTTAAAATTCTTTTTTTGTTTTAAAATATTTATGACAGATATCTTAGTTTCGCTTTTTTTTTTTTGAGTTGAAGTCTCAACTTTGTCGCCCAGGCTGGAGTGCAGTTGCACTCTCACAGCCACCCCAGCATCGACCTCAGGCAATCCTTCTATCTCAGCCTTCCAAGTAGCTGGAGCTACAGATGCCTACTACCATGCCTGGCTATTTAAAAAAATTTATTGTAGAGGTGAGGTCTCACCAAGTTACCCAGGCTGTTCTTGAACCTGTGGGCTCAGGCAGTCTTCTTACCTTGGCCTCCCAAAGTGCTGGGATTACATGCTTGAGCCACCTCCTGGCCTAGTTTAGCTTTTAAAAATACAAGCAATGCTGGTAAAAATTTGGAGAAACTCAGTCACTCGTATATTGCTGGTGGGTATGTATAATTATACAGCCACTGTGGGAAATAATTTGGTAGTTCCTTTATAAATTATATACTAAAGATGAACTTACCATATGACACAGCAGTTGTACTCTTGGACATTTATCTAAGAGAGATGAAAATTTATTTCCACACAGAAACTTGTCCATGAATGTTCATAGCAGCTATATTCCTAGCAGCCTAAAGCTGGAAACTACTCATATATCCTTCATTTGGCAAATGTGGTACATTTATACCTTTAGAATACTCCTCACAGTAAAGGAGCTATGATACATTCAACAACTTTGGATGAACTTTAAGGAAATGTTACTGAGTGAAAAAAGTCTCAGAAGAATATATGCTACATGATTCCGTTTATTTAATACTCATAATTATAGAGATGAGAACAGATTAATGGTTGCCAGGAGTTAGCGATGGGATAGAGGAAAAGATCTCATGATGGAGTCTTGTGACAGTTCAGATAAACATCTTAGATGTACTCATGTGAAGCTACCCATGTGATACAGTTGCAGAGAGCTGTGTGCACACACACACCAGCGCTTGTGTAACTGATAGAATCTGAATAAGTTCTATGGACTGTACCTGTGTCATTTTCCTGGTGTTGAAACTGGACTATAGTCATGCAAGATGGTGATTGGAGGAGTTCAGGTGAAGGCTGCACAGGACTTTTTGCACACTTTTTTTTTTTTTTTTTTTGAGTTGGAGTCACACTCTGTCGCCCAGACTGGAGTGCAGTGGCTGCTCCCGGCCACCGCAGCCTCGACCTGCTGGGCTCCAGTGATCCTTCCGCCTCAGCCTTCCGAGTAGCTGGAATTACAGGCGCGCGCTACCATGCCTGGCTAATTTTTTTATTTTATTGTAGAAATGAGGTCTTGCCTGCCCAGGCGGGTCTCGAACCCGCGGGCTCGGGCAATCCACTCACCTCAACCTCCCAAAGGCGCGGGATTACAGGCTGAGCCACCGAGCCCGGCTTGCACACTTCTTTTTTTTAATTTTTAAAATTTTTTTTTATCTTTTGAGTTGGAGTCTCACTCTATCGCCCAGACTGGAGTGCAGTGGCCGCACCTGGCCACCGCAGCCTCGACCTGCTGGGCTTCGGCGATCCTTCCACCTCAGCATTCCAAGTAGCTGGAATTACAAGCATGCGCTACCACGCCCAGCTGATTTTTTGATTTATTGTAGAGATGAGGTCTCACTGCCCAGGTGGGTCTCGAACCCGCGGGCTCAGGCAATCCACTCACCTCAGCCTCCCAAAGGCGCAGGATTACAGGCTGAGCCACTGAGCCCGGCTTGCACACTTCTTATATCTTCCTTTGAATCTAAAATTATTTCAAAAAAGAAGAAATTTTGAGTAACTGGTAATAATGTTCTCCTTTTAAAACTGTCCCCAAGGCTAAAGTCCTCTGACTACCTCTTCCAGTCCTGATTCTTTGCCTTTTCTCTTGCAGGTGTTAAGGGTTATGAGTTTATGATATATGCTTCCCGAATCTTTTCTTGTTTTTTATGTGTTTATACATATACCTGTAGAAAACATATGGCCGTATTTCTATATGTGTGTACGTTTCTCACACAAATGATGTACTACTGTAGAGTTATTTTACAGTTTGACTTTCTTGCTTATTGGTGTGTGTTGGGAATCTATTAATACACAATCATATGCTACGTAATGACATCTCATCATCAGTGGACTTCATATGTGACAGCTATCCCATAAGATGATAATGAAGCTGAAAAATTCTTATCGCCTAGTGAAATTGTAGCTGTCTAACACAGTAGGCAACCTGTTACTCATGTGTTTGTGGTGATGCTGATGTAAACACACCTACTGTGCTGCCAGTCATATAATAGTCTAGCACATACAATTATGTATAAGTACATAATACATAACAAACAGCTATGTTACTGGTTTATGTATTTACTATACTGTTTATCATTATTTTAGAGTATAGTTCTACTTATTAAAAAAATTGACTGGGTGCAGTGGCTCACACCTATAATCCCAGCACATTGGGAGGCTGAGGTAAGAGGATTGCTTGAGCCCAGGAGTTTGAGACCAGCCTAGGTAACATAGTGAGGCCTCATCTCTACAAAAAAATTAGCCGGGCATGGTGGTGTACACCTCTAGTCTCAGTTACTTGGAAGGCTGAGGCAGAAGGATCGCCTGAGCCCAGCAGGTCAAGGTTGTGGTGAGCCATGATTGTGTCACTGTACACAAATTGTGTCACTGTACACTCTGTGCCTGGGCAACAGAGTGACCCCCCCCCCAAAAAAAAGGTTAACTATAAAACAGCCTCAGGCAGGTCCTTCAGGAGGTATTCTAGAAAAAATTGTTACCATAGGAGATTACAGCTCCATGTGTATTATTGCTCTTGAAGGCCTTCCAGTGAGACAAATGTAGAGGTGGAAGACAGTGATATTTATGACCCTGACCCTTAGTATGCTTAGGCCAATATGTGTGCTTGAGTCTTACTTTTAAACAAAAAAGTTTTTTAAAAATTGGTCATTAAGGATATCTTATTCATCTTATTTCATCTTTGAATTCAAGTGCCGGCACAGTACCTAAGATAGCAGGTAGTCAATAAATGCATGCATGAGTAAATGAGTTCCTGAATTATAGAAAAGAGTATGAAGGGATGACTTAGATGATCCTTCTAGCCCTGATACATTGCAGTCTGATGCTGTCTCTTTTTGGGTGGGATAACCCATCTCCACAGTGTTGAACCAAGAAATAGAAACAACTTGCTTGTCCTATTTCTGCTACTTGATAGTGTGGTCAGGGCCAAGTCATACAGTCACTCAGGACCTTAGTCTACTTCAATGTAAAGTGAGGTTGATGTTACCCCCACTGCCTATTTTATAGCTTTGTTGTAAGGATTGGATGATGTGGTGCACATGAAACTTGTTACTACTTCAAGGATGTCTTTCTTGATACAATTCTTTCAGGAAATTCTTCATAGTCTGAGCTTTTTATTTTGTGACCACAGATTTGACTATGTGGTTTAATCTGTTATGACCATGTGTTTTATCTGTTGTGAGTCATATATTTTATTATTAATTAATTACTTAATTAATTAAGAGGCTGTGTCTTACTCTGTTGCCCAGGCTAGAGTGCAGTGAAAAGATCATAGCTCACTGCATCTTCAAATTCCTGAGTTTAAGCGATTGTTTCACCTCAGCCTCCTGAGCAGGTAGGATGCAGGCTTGTACCACCATGCCTGGCTAAATTTTTATTTTTGTAGCATTAGAGTCTTACTACATTGCCCAGGGCTTGAACCCTTGACATCAAGCGATCTTCCTGCCTCAGCCTCCCAAAGTGCTTGGATTACATGTGTGAGCCACTATGCCTGACCGAGTCACGTATTTTAGATAGGGACTTCTTAGTACACTCTCAGTGTAATCTTGGCTTCATTTACCCATAAATTTACCCATACATAGAATACTTTCTAAGAACATTGTTAATGTTTCTGAATTCTACATAAAATACTTTGTGTTTTGAATATGTTTTCTATTCTGGTAATAAAACTTTGCCATTTATTTATGGATACATTGGAAGTGGGGTGGTGAATCTGTAGAAGGAAATAAAACTGAGTGTAGTTTCAGAGCTAACCTAGTGACTGTGTTTAATGCTGATCAAGGGAGGCCTGTTCAGTATTGAGAAACCTATCAGAGGAGTTTTTCCCCCCATGGAGAAGGATGGTGAAAGATACTAACAATTTCAGAAGGCTTTGAAAAATTTTTTGTTTTGTTTTTTTTTGAGTTGGAGTCTCACTCTGTTGCCCAGACTGGAGTGCAGTAGCCACTCCCAGCCACCGCAGCCTCGACCTGCTGGGCTCTGGCAATCCTTCTGCGCTCAGCCTTCCAAGTAGCTGGAATTACAGGTGCGCGCTACCACGCCCGGCTCATTTTTGATTTATTGTAGAGATAAGGTCTCACCTGCCCAGGCGGGTCTCGAACCCGCAGGCTCAGGCAATCCACTCACCTCAGCCTCCCGAAGGCATGGGATTACAGGCTGAGCCACCGAACCCGGCTGAAAAATTTTGTTTATCATTCTTTGAATTTAAAATGACTTATTTTCAAATTTAGCATTTGTACCAGAATCCTATGGAGCAATTTATTATATGAAGTTTCTATTAAGAGGCTCTTTAAATTCCCTATTCTTATACCTTTCTCAAAGCTGTCTTAAAGAGGATGGATGTATAAGCAGATATTTTGGAATAACTGATTTTCTTCTGATTATAGAAGAAGTTTATGTTCATTGTAGAAAAACTTAGAAAACAAAATGAAAGCCATAAAGAAAATAAAAATAGCCTAAGTCTTGTAGTCTAGTTAGTATGTATTCTTATTGAGCTCAGTACATTCATCAGCCCATGTGTTCATCACTATCTGTTTTCACACCTAATTGGATAGAGCAGTATTCAATACCTCCAGAATTCACAGGTCACTTTTTGAGAACTAACAGATGAATCAAATTTTTTTTTTAATTGAAATCTCACTCTGTCACCCAGACTGGAGTGCGGTGGTATGCTCATAGCCACCTCAGCCTCATCCTGCTAGGTTCAGGCGATCCTTCCAAGTAGCTGGGGCTACAGGCATACGCCACCATGCCCAGCTAATTTTTTTATTTACTGTAGAGACGAGGTCTCACCATGTTGCCAAGGTTGGTCTCGAACCCATAGGCTCAGGCAGTCCTCTCACCTCCACTTCCCAAAGTGCTGGGGATGAGCCACTGCACCTGGCTGATGAATCTATTTTTTTAAACTTGTAATTAATTTCTTAAAACATACTACTTTTTCTTTTGAACTTCTTTTCTGTAAATATAAAAAACTTACTTTAAAGTGCAAGATATAATAAAGATGCCTGTTTACTTGCTAAATTCCTCCTTGTTAACTGCTTAGATGATTAGCAGATGAATGAATTTAACTCACTTGAAGGGTGTATGGAGGTGTCAAGATTTCATGTGAGATGTGGAAACCTAGTTGGTCATTGGCAAATCCCTTTATTTTCTGGGCTGTGGTTCTGTGCCTATGTAAGAGTTGTTTCATCTCCAATCTACCTGCTGTTTTTCACATTTTATCCTGCTCTGCTGCTTTCTTCTCGTGATTAGGTTTTGTGGGCAGACAGATGTCAGGGGCCACGTTAACTTTGGTAGAGCCTGATTTTTTTTTTTTATGTATATATTTTAAGTCAGTGTTTTTCAAACTGCTGCTTGTGATCTATTAGATCATTCATTCAAAAGCAAAATATTTAGTGTCTGTTATGTGTCTGGCACTTTGTAAACGCTTGGTATACATAAGGAAAATATATAAAAATTAATAGTCTAGTAGGGAAAGACAAATATAAAACAAAATGGATGCATAAAAATAGGTGGTATGGGCTGGGTGCTGTGGCTCATGCCTGTAATCCTGCAGGTTTGAGACCAGCCTGGGCAACATGGCATGACCTAGTCTCTACAATAAATCAAAAGATTAGCTGGGCATGGTGGTGCATGCCTATAGTTCCAGCTACTTGGAAGGCTGTGGTGGAAGGATCACCTGAGCCCAGCAGGTCGAGGGTACAGGCTGTGAGCAGCGTGCCATTGCACTCCAGCCTGGGTGACAGAGTGAGGACTCTGACTCAAAAAAAAAAAAAAAAAAAATTAGGTGGTATGTAAGATGGTGATTGATGCAGTAGAGAAAAATGGAGTGGGGATGGGGCAGGGAGCATGGTGAACGTTGCGTTATTGCATAGGATGTTGGAAAAAACTTAATTAAGGAGGATGTTTGAATAAAGAGGTAAGTGAATGAACCCTGCTTATACCTAGGGAAGAACATTCCAGGATGCAGTATCTATAAGTGCAAAGGCCTTGCAACAGAAGCATGCGTCCCATATTCTAGGAATAGGAGAGAGGCACTGTGTGGTTGAAGTAGAGTTAAGGTCAGAAGAGAGTGCTAGGAGGTGGGGTCAGAGACATAAAGGGTGAGGGTCAGAGGGATGATCTAGGGCCTTGTTAGCATAAGGAATTTGGTTTTCACTCTGGTTAAAGTGGGGGACCACCTGAGGGTTTTCAGCAAAGCAACTGTGTATTTGGATTTGTGGCTCAGCATCCCCCTGGCTGCTCTGTTCGGGACAAATGGAAGCATGAGCCAAAAACAGAAGCAAGAAGACAAGGTAGGGAGCTCTTTCATGACCCCGTGGATCATGAAGTCAATTCAAATGGTCACAATTATTGATTCAATAAAAAATATTGAATAAAAAATCAGTGCATTGCATACAGTAGACCCTAGGTATCATTTAGTGAATTTATGCCAAATAGATGTTGGTCTTCTGGGAAGCAGTACATTGTACTTATTACAGAGGGTTGCTGTGTCAAGATCAGATGCTACTGTTGTGTGGCAGTCATGTTAGTGCCAGCTGGGGTGACCTGGTGTTTGAATGCATTCTCAGCGAGTGTCTCCTGTTGACACAAGCTGGCTTCTCATAACCATGCCTCATCAGGCAGCAGTTGAGGAAAGGGTTCTTCTCTTGACCTTCCTCTCTGCTCTTGTTTTCAGCTGTTTGCTTAAGAGTTCCTCTTAGAAAGTGCCAAATTAGATTTTTGCTTTCAGAGCCTCTTCTGCTTAGGATTCTTTCCAGACCTTTCTTCTTTCCTCTTTAACATTCCTCTAACTTTTGTGGCCTTGTCACCTAATGCTTAGTGGGGTACCACCCCCCCCCCCGTTTCTCCTCATGCCACCAGGGAGTGTCTGTTTACCTGCATGTCTTCCCACCCACTTCTGTACTGCTGCTGTTGCTGGAGCAACTGCCATCTCAGTCTTCCTCCTTCCCCTTGCTTTTTTCTTCTTACTACCAACCACGGTACGTGGAACTCTCCTTTGCAATTTTATACACCATGATGTCAGGGCTGTTGCTGCATAAGGTGAAGATGAGATGGCTGCTTACAGAATCCTTCAAGCTTTGGGCAGGGAGAGGTTGTGAACAAGCCACGTCACCTAATACACTCAAATGACTGAATGTTGATTCCCTAATTCTGTAGGAAAGTCATGAGTGTCCTAGAACAAATCTGTTACCACACTGCCTCTTAATTCACTTAGAGATCTTGGTTGGGTCTGTGTGATTTGGGGGATCTCTGAGCCAAAGGCAAAAACATGGACTGTGGAGCCCTTCACCTCTGAACATGTTCCTGTGCTGGAAGATGGTGATTAGAAACATGCAAAGCCTACCATCCATGTGTGCTTCACGGAGACTGATTTTATTCCACTTGATTATGTAAAGGTCTCTTTATCAGAAATTCAGTCAAGCTAAATTTCTGCCAACCTCAGTTGAACTTAAATTTCTAGATGTTTAAAAAGTATACTGAACTCACCTGTCTTCTGTTGTTTGAGTTGGGAGTCTCACTCTGTGGCCCAGACTGGAGTGCAGTGGTATCTTCACGGCCACCACAGCCTCAACCTGCTGGGCTCAGGTGATCTTCCTCCTCAGGCTTCCAAGTAGCTGAAACTATAGGCGCACACCACCACGCCTAGCTAACTTTTTTGATTTATTGTAGGACGAGGTCTCACCAAGTTAACCAGACTCAGGCAATCCTCTCATCTCAACCTCCCAAAGGAGGATTACAGGCTTGAGCCACCACGCCTGGCCTCATCTGTTTTTTATGCCAGAGAAGTTTGGTAGTGAATTGTGTTTGGGGGAACATAAATTTGTTCACAGATCACAGTGTGTCTTCCTCAGGCTAGTTGTCCAGCAGTTCTGGTTCCCTATAGGGGAGCTTCAGTCTTGGGACTGAGGATTATATTAGGAAGACAGAAGAGAAAGCCCAGGCTCTTCGGCCCCCACCCAGGTCACCTAACATGTAGAGGGTTAAGGGATCATTGGGACCAGTATGGACTGTGACTCCGAGAACTTGCTTACTTTTTACCAGTTCCAGCACCTAGAGGTTGTCATATTCTGTAGGTTTGTTATAGGAAAAACAAAATGTCCCACATTCCTTATAGGTCATCCTATCTTAAGCAGAGACTGTGTTGGGGAGAGATGTCCCCTCATCTAAAGGACGCTCTCTTGCCTCTGCTTGGGGCATGACACCAGCTTGATGCCTGTGAGCTGAAATAGCAGTGCCTTGACTCCAGGCATTTCAAGGTCTTACAGACTTTTGCATGGAAGCTATGAGGAAACTTATGCCCTGGACTTTGGAAAATGTTGTTGGCACCATCAGGTAGCACAAATGAATTACTTAGTCGTGGATTTATGGTAATCTGGGCTCATAGAGTCTGATCCTGGAAGCTTTTTTAATTCCCTGTATTGTACTAGACGTGATACTCCCAATCGTTTTCCCTGAAAACAACCTTGGCCTGTTTCTCTTCCATTCCACGGCTTTAGCCTTGGCCAAGTACTTTTAAAAGTGTTTTTACCCTGCCGGCACAATAAAGAAGGCCAACTGAATGGGGTTTTTTTGTACCTAAAAAAACAAAAACAAACCACAAGAGACCACACTGATAAGGAGTATTTCCTGATGTTCTGAGGTGTTCTTGCTTTTCATCCTAGGTCTTTTGTATGCTGACCCGTGGATCACCTCCTACCCTGTCCTTGTTGCATTTTATAGCAAATCCTTCAATGAAGATAGATTGGGAATAAATGTATTCTTTTTATCTTTCTTAAAGAGATTTTAAGATTTGAACCCATTTTAACCTGTTTTGTTAGTTCTTTCAACATCTTGCTCATCTCATTTGGGTGCATCTGCAGCCATTACTCTGGAGGAGTAGAGACGATGGCATTTTCATTATCAAGATCAGCATCTAGAAAGCAAGTGAGGATTGAGGGATTTTTGTTGTTGTTTGAGTTGGAGTCTCACTGTCGCCCAGTCTGAAATGCAGTGGCACTCTTATGACCACCGCAGCCTCGACCTGCTGGACTCATGATCCTTTCTCCCTCAGCCTTCCAAGTAGCTGGAGTTACAGGTGCTTGCCACCATGCATGGCTAATTTTTTGTAGAGACGAGGTCTTGCCAAGTTGCTCAGGCTAGTCTCGAACTCCTGGACTCAGGCAGTCTTCTTGCCTCAGCCTCCCAAACTGGTGGGATTTTAGGCATGAGCCACTATGCCTTGCTGATAATATACTGCTTCTAAGCCTTTTCTCCTTAGTCTCACCAGGAGTGGCTAGCTGCAGATCCCCTGCTGAGAATTACCATGAATATAACTCACTGTCTGGAATTCAGGTGTTCTTCTATCCCTCTAGAAGGAATAGAATTTTGTGCCAAAACATGAAGTATTCAGTGTTGGTAGCTGCTGCTCTTTCATAAGCACCCTTGAACCTTTTAGGAGCCAGCTTCCTGTGTACCCACTTTGTGTGGGAGGTTGGCGTTCCCTGTCCAGAAGCATAGGTAAGAGGAAAGGTAGTTACTGTCCTGGAGCTCACAGCAGACCCTGTAATGTGACCAGGTTGCAGTAGCAGGTCATGGGGCTGGGGTGGGCTGCATGCCTGTCCTGGGCAGGCTTCTCTGCAGACCTGACTGCAAGAGGCAGAAGAAGTTCCTGTTTGCAGATGGAAAGGGTGTTTCTTAGAGGCTCCAGCTTGCCTGTCAAGGATGCCTGAGTAATGCAGACCCCTGCTGCTGTGGCTGGCCAAGAAGCCAAGTTTCTTTCTGTTGAGTCTTGTTTCCAACCCTGCTCCTGTTAGTCCTGCAGATGCCAGTTTATTTGCACACTCCATGCTGATCTTGAATTGAAAGCCTCTCATTGTTTTTGAGCTCAGTGTTTAGATAACACCACATACCTGTGGCAGCCAGGGCACCCTGTAAAGGAAGTACCTGGGCTCTCACAGTCCTATCATTCATTCTCTGTGTGCAAGTGAGTGTGGCTTGTGTTCAGGACCACCATATGAACATTTTTCTGTAGGGATGACTACTTAGGGCCTGCAGGGTACCAGGCTTCCCCTTGATGTCTGGAGTTCTAGGGATGGTTTTCTTTCTTTTTTTTTTGAGTTGGAGTCTCACTCTATCACCCAGACTGGAGTGCAGTGGCCGTTTCCGGCTACTGCAGCCTCGACCTGCTGGGCTCCGGTGATCCTTCCGCCTCAACCTTCCAAGTAGCCGGAATTACAGGCATGCGCTACCATACCCGGCTGATTTTTTGATTTATTGTAGAGATGAGGTCTCGCTGCCCAGGCGGGTCTCGAACCCGCGGGCTCAGGCAATCCACTCACCTCAGCCTCCCAAAGGCGCGGGATTACAGGCTGAGCCCCCGAGCCCGGCTTAGGATGGTTTTCTAGGTCTCTTCCCTCTTTCCTTTCATTCCAGTCATTAGAGGATTGAAGGCTGTCTTGCCCAAGTCTTTTTTCTTGCTATGGTTCCAAAGCCTTCCTTCCTCTGGGGAGAAGACTGCTTTGGGGAGCCAGTGCTGCCTATGACTGGTGTTGGTACACGTTGTTTTATGACAAGCTAAAAACATTGTGCCTCTCTCTCCATTGTGGTCTCAGGGCTCTTCTTCCCACAGGTTAGTTCGGTTCTTGTCTGCTTAATCTTTTCCATCACTTTCTTGGCAAAAAAGAGAAAAATAATTTGTGGCCAGGCATGGTGGCTCATACCTGTAATCCTAGCACTTTGGGAGGCTGAGGTGGGAAGATCATTTGAGCCCAGGAGTTGAAGACCAGTCTGGGCAACATAGCAAGACCTTGCCTCTATTAAAAAATCAGAGCTGGGTGCAGTGGCTCACGCCTATAATCCCAGCTCTTTGGGAGGCCGAGGTGAGAGGATTGCCTGAGCCCACAAGTTTGAGACCAGCCTGGGCCACTTGGCGAGACCTCATTTCTTTTTTTTTGAGTTGGAGTCTCACTCTGTCACCCAGACTGGAGTGCAGTGGCTGCTTCTGGCCACCGAGGCTTGACCTGCTGGGCTCCAGCGATCCTTCCGCCTCAGCCTTCCCAGTAGCCGGAATTACAGGCATGCGCTACCACGCCCGGCTGATTTTTTTGATTTATTGTAGAAATGAGGTCTCGCTGCCCAGGCGGGTCTCGAACCCGCGGGCTCAGGCAATCCACTCACCTCAGCCTCCCAAAGGCGCGGGATTACAGGCTGAGCCACCGAGCCCGGCTAAAGCTATGATTTTTAAATTTCATGTCCAGATGCCAAAACAACAATAGTAGATCATCATGTCATTCCTTATCATATTTTCTATGGCCAATGATCTAAGTAGTCCGAGCTTCTTGCACTAATCTCAGTCAGCT